>NC_090072.1:2452443-2520993 GCF_038355195.1 Osmerus mordax | reverse complement strand
AGATACAACTTGTTATTACTAACAGGAAAACAAATGAAACCGCGACGTTTCGCGCTCATTTCCTGCGATGTTTTCAGAAGTGATCGAAAGCGTTGGTTTACATGCACGGCACGTTGACAGTCAAAACATGCGAGCGTTTGTTTACCGTGTGAGTGGGCGGGGACTTGCCAGGGTTCAGAGGTCATCTGTAAATGTACCCAGCCTATCACATGTGCCCTTGGAAGACCCCCGCCCCCTCACCCCCCCCCCCCACATCTTAGTATTCAGAGCACAGAAATCCACACAAATCCCTATTCATACCATCTGTGTGAGCTCTCGCATTAATGTGTGAGAGAGAGAGAGACGGAGAGAGATAGAGAGACAGAGGGAGACAGAGTCCGAGGGAGACAGAGATGGAGGGAGAGATGGAGTGAGGGAGGTAGGATGAGAAGGAGAGAGAGAGACACGGAGACTTTAAGAGAGCGTGAGGAGGGAAGGAAGATGAGAAAGCAGAGAAAGTGTGTGGACAGAGAGAGGGAGAGTGAAGGGGGGAGAGTGGAGGGGGGGAGAGTGGAGGGGGGAGAGTGGAGAAGGGGGAGCAGAGTAATAGAGTGGGCACAGGGAGGTCAGGAGAGAGCGGATCAGATCGCCTCGGCTCTCTCGCTTTTGTTTTAGCTGCTAATTTTTTTTTAAACATTTGCTTCCGGAAAGCAGAGGCAGGAATAGACAAACGATCCATTTAGTGAAGGGAAGACAGATAGAGAGAGGAAGAGAGAGAGAGAGAGAAAGAGAGAGGGAAAGAGAGAGAGAGAGGGGGGGGAGAGAGAGAGAGAGAGGGAAAGAGGGAGAGAGAGAGTAAGAGAGAGGGAAAGAGGGGAGAGAGAAAGAGAGGGGTGAGAGAGAGAGAGAGGGAAAGAGGGAGAGAGAGAGAGGGAAAGAGGGAGAGAGAGAGAGGGAGAGAGAGAGGGGGAGAGAGAGAGAGGGAAAGAGGGAGAGAGAGAGAGAGGGGGGGGGAGAGAGAGAGAGGCGAGAGAGAGAGAGGGAGAGAGAGAGACAGGGAGAGAAAGAGTTCCGAGGAGAGTAAGACACAAAGTGCTTGAGCATGCTCTCTTCATCGTCCCACGAGGACAATAAGTATCCATAGCACCCCTCAACAAAGAAGACTCAAGCCTTCTCTCCCCGACGCTCTACCCAACTACACTGGTAGAAGCCCATCTGTCCCAGCTACTCCAATCACACCACACGATTCACTGAATCTTTCACTTGATTCGCACGACTCACAGAGCGAATCGCTAAGTTCATCTATTATATCTCTCTCACAAAAACAATCGCCTCTCTCTTTTTTTCTCCGTCTGTTCCTTCAAACTTCTTTTTTTCCCCCTCCAACATGAACGTCCGAGCCATTGGACGTTCCGAACACACAAGTCTAGTATTTTAGGCGCCTTTTAATGTGAAAGAACTGCTGTGCCCGCTCTCGCTGAAAGGGGGCTTTTATTTTGAAAGGACAGCTGCGTCTGTTGAAAAGAGATGGGCTTAAATGGACCTCCTCAGTCAGCCACAAGCCTGCCTCTGTCCATCTGAGACCCATGTGTCAATGTTTTTTTTTGATCTCCCGCTAACTCTCTCTTTCTTTCCTCTCTGTTTCTCTACACACACCCTTCCATCCCTCCATTCCCCTCCCTGAAATGTTCCCCTCTTTTCGTTCACCTCCCTATCACGCATCCCCTACTTTCTCTCCTCTCATTTCTCAAATGTCCCCCTCGTTTTTTCTTCCCACCCCCCCTCCGCCCCCCCCACTTGATCATTTCCCTCTTTCAATCATCGTTTTTCAACCCCTATCATTTTTCCAATTTGATCGTTCAACTCCTCTCTGCCACGTCCCCTTATTGCCCTCCCCTCCCTCCCTCCCTCCCCTCCCCTCCCCTCCCTCCCTCCCCTCCCTCCCCTCCCTCCCTCCCCTCCCTCCCTCCCTCCCTCCCTCCCTCCCTCCCTCCCTCCCCCCCACACGCACAGCTGCAGCGATGACGTCGGCCACCCCCCCCTCCTCGCAGGGCTCCTCCCCCCAGAAGGTGTGCCACTCTACGACCCAGACGGACGTCCTGAAGCCCTGCTGGGGGCGGCCGGGGCCCGGGGGGGCGGGGGCGGGGCTGGGGGCGGCGGGGGCCCGGGGGAGTGGGGGCCCTGAGACGGAGGCGGCGTGTCCTCTCCAAGGACGGGCGGAGCAACGTGCGCATCGAGCACGTGACGGGCCGCGGCGCGCTGTACCTCCGCGACCTCTGACGACCTTCCTGGACATGCAGTGGCGCTACAAGCTCTTCCTGTTCGCCGCCACATTTGCCGGGACCTGGTTCCTGTTTGGCGTGCTGTGGTACCCTGGTCGCCTTGGTGCAAGGAGACCTACTGGTGTGAGCGAGGGGGGGGGGGGGGGGGGGATTGGATTGGGGAGGGGGGGGGGGGTGGGAGGGAAAGTGAGGGAGGTGTTAGGATAGGGGGGGCAATCGGGTGAAGGGGGAGGAGGGAATTAGGTGAGTGGAGAAGGGGATGAAATAGTGGTGAGAGGAAGGAGGAGGTAGGATGGGGGGGAGCAGAGAGGGAGGATGAGGAAGGGGAAGGAGGAAGAACGGGGGGGGGAGGTGGAAGTATGTGGGGTGACGTGAGGGGGATTGGAGAGGAAGGAGAGAGAGGGACAGGACCAAGAGGGGAGGCAGGGAGGAGGAAGGGAGGCAGGGGAGACAAGGCTGTGAGACAGACGGGGTCAGAGGTAAACCCCGTGAGAGACAAAGTACGTGGAAGAGCTGAAGAACAGCAAAGAGAGGATCATATTGTACCAGTGTAATTCAATTGTATCCTCCTAACCCTGACCCCTTGACCCCTTGACCCCCTGACCCCGGACCACTTTCACAGGCCCTAAGAGCTGAGCGGGCTTCATCTCCCAATGGCATCATGTGATTGGTCCAGTCCTATCACGCTCAAAGGACTTGATTTGGGACAGAAGCCTGTGTCCTCCACGCATAAATGTATGTCTCTTTTTGTTTCTCTCCTCCCTCTCGCTCTTTCATTTCCCCTTTGGTCTGCTTCCACCTTCATCCCACCCTCCCCTTCTCTTCGTTCATCCTCTTCTCTCTCCCCTCATCCTTTTCTCATCCCTCTCTTTCCACCTCCCCCATCCTTCCCACTCCCTTCCTTTTCCCCTCTCTTTCCACCTCTCCATCCATCCCTCACTCTCCCCCCCACCCCCCTTTCCTCCCCCCGTATCCCTCCAGAGTTTGACCCCCCCTCCAACCACACCCCCTGCGTGATGCAGGTCCAGACTCTGACCGGGGCCTTCCTCTTCTCGCTCGAGTCGCAGACCACGATTGGCTACGGCTTCCGCTGCATCACCGAGGAGTGTCCCGCCGCCATCATCCTCCTCATCCTCCAGCTGGTCATCACCATGGTGATGGAGATCTTCATCACAGGGACCTTCCTCGCCAAGGTAACCGTTGGCGTGAGGCAGGGGGGGTATTAATGAGATCGACGAATATTCAAGTCAGTGGGAAGGTGATTGGTTAATTGGTTGCTCTGGTTGTTAATTGGTGGTTGTTTAATTAAGTTGGTCGGGTTTATTGGTTAATGAAGAAAAGCGTTTAGTTTGTCCCTCCTAACTGTCATGCCTCCATCCCTTCATCCTCTGACGCCCTCATTCTTCCTCTTATCCATTGTGGTCAAGGTTCTCCCTGTCAGCCTGTCTCTTATGTCCCCTGCCCCCCCTACACATTCTTTCTGTCCCTACCTCTCTCCTTCCCTCCTTTCTTCCTTAGCCCCTCTCCTTCTCTCCTTCCCTCTCCTAGTCCCCTGTTCCTCCCTCCCTCTTTCTCTTTCACCCTTCCTCTATCTCTCCTACCCTCTATCTCTTCCTCCCTCCTCCTATCTCTCCCTTCCTATCTCTATTGCTCTTTATCTCTCTAGTATGGTACTGGGAGTTATGTGATCTATGTGTACCTTATGTACTGTTATGTGGTTCTTACGTGGTCCTTATGTGGTTGTTATGTGTGTGTTTTATGAGCTGTAGCTGCTGGTTTATGTTAGGTCAGATTGGTTGTTTTAAAGGGCACTGACCCCCCCCCGCCCTTCCCACACACATTGTATTAAGTGTGGATTTATTAAATGAAATTAACGGACTGACTGATTCACTCACTCACCCACCTACTCTCTCACTCACTCACCCACCCACCCACTCTCTCTCTCTCTCTCTCTCTCTCTCTCTCTCTCTCTTTCTCACACTCACTCACTCTCACTCTCACTCTTCTTTGTTGAGGGGTGCTATGGATACTTATTGTCCTCGTGGGACGATGAAGAGAGCATGCTCAAGCACTTTGTGTCTTACTCTCCTCGGAACTCTCTCTCTCTCTCTCTCTCTCTCACTCACTCACTCACTCACTCCTTCATCACTTCATGGCTGCTCCTTCTCCTCCTTAGGTGGCTCGCCCTAAGAAGAGGGGTGAGACGGTGAAGTTCAGCCAGCACGCCGTGGTGGCTAATCACGACGGCCGTCCCTGCCTCATGATCCGCGTGGCCAACATGCGCAAGAGCCTTCTGCTGGGCTGCCAGGTACACCAGGAATGTGTGTGTGTTGTGCTCGGAGGGTATCAATATCTGTGTGTGTCCGGTGTGTGCACGTGTGCGGGAGCTTGTCAGTGTGTGTGTGTGTGTGTGTGCATGTGTGTATAGGTGTGTGTACCTCTGTGCATGCACATCCACAACACACGTTTTGCCCGACTACTGGCCAACATGCAACCCTTCCTTTCCTCAAGACTTGACTGTAAAAAAACAAAAAAAAACAAGAAAACACATTTTCCCAAAACATGCCATAAAAATACATTTTAAAATCAATAAACCACATGGTCGTCCAGGTGACGGGCAAGCTGCTGCAGACGTCCCTGACCAAGGAGGGGGAGACGGTGCGTCTGGACCAGAGGAACGTGCCCTTCCAGGTGGACACGTCTACAGACAGCCCCTTCCTCATCCTGCCCCTCACCTTCTATCACATCATCGACGACCTCAGCCCTCTGAGGGCCTGGGCCACCAAAGGTGTGTGTGTTTCTGTGTGTCTGTGTGTGTGTGAATTCGGGTGGTCATGTAGGAATGTTTAGATGTGTGTGTGTGTGTGTGTGTGAATTCCGGTGTTCATGTAGGAATGTTTGGATGTGTGCGTGTGTAGGGTTTAGGCTGAGTTTGGCATTAGGAGAGGGCTCTATCCGGGTGGTGTGTGTGTGTGTACCAAGCCCTCATTAGGGGACAATGGGGTACAGTGCAGGGTGCTGACACACAGCCTGGAGAGATCATGTTACTGCACCTGAGATCTCTCACCACTAACACTAACCTCTAGGACCCCACTGATGGACACTGATGCACCTCTCTTCTCCTCCTCTCTCCTCCTCTCTCCTCTGCCCCTTTCTCCTCTCCTCTCTCCTCTCCTCTTCTCTTCTCTTCTCTCCTCTCTCCTCTCCTTTCCTCTCCTCTCCTCTCCTCTCCTCTCCTCTCCTCTCCTCTCCTCTCCTCCTCTCCTCTCCTCTCTCCTCTCCTCTCCTCTCCTCTCCTCTCCTCTCCTCTCTCCTCTCCTCTTCTCTCCTCTTCTCTTCTATTCTATTCTCTCCTCTCCTCTCTCCTCTCTCCTCTCCTCTCTCCTCTCCTCTCCTCTCCTCTTCTCTTCTCTTCTCTCCTCTCCTCTCTTCTCTTCTCTTCTCTTCTCTTCTCTTCTCTCCTCTCCTCTCCTCTCCTCTCCTCTCCTCTCCTCTCTCCTCTCCTCTCCTCTCCTCTCCTCTCCTCTCTCCTCTCCTCTCCTCTCCTCTCCTCTCTCCTCTCCTCTCCTCTCCTCTCTCCTATCTCCTCTCCTCTCTCCTCCTATCCTATCCTATCCAATCCCATCCTCTCCTCTCTTTATCTCCTCCCTCCAAAACCTCCCCCTCTTTTCCTGTAACTGTACCTCCACAGTCCCCTTATCACTCCCTGTTTCCTCCCTCCATCAGCCTCTCTCTTCCTCAGTCACTGTGTCTGCCTCTCTTCCTACAGTTCATAACTAGACTCTTTGTGGTTGGTCCAGAGATAAATTGACTGTGATTTGATTAGAAGGCATTGTATTTCTGTACACTTAATAGTGCATTTTAACTATGCCAGGCTACTGAAAGCTCTCTTTTAAGGGTTTGGGTGCATAAGCTCAGTAGAAGTAATTTGGAAATAATTAAAAAAATGGTTGATAACATTGTAATACAACCAGTCGTATTTCACTAAGGATACATAATTGGGTGTGCTCAAGCCTTCGGCGAGAGCACAACCTTTGTTCTCTCACATATATATTATTATTATTATTTTTATTTTTATTTCTTTTTGCCCCCCTAAAACTCAGTAAATACTTGGCCTACATAGACAACGTAGGTGTCAAAAGTTTCGTCTTGGTAGCGATTGAGTTGCTTCTATTGGAATTTACGTTCCGTTGCATGGTTTAAGCGTAAGTTAAGTTTTTGTGGCGAAAAGTGAAGCTAACGGTGGCTAATTTGCTAGCCACAGTCACTGACGTTACTAACGTCACTGCGTCACTAACGTCACGAAAACACGCGTGACTACCTTTGCCAGAACATTCGTTTCACATCTGTTAACTTGGGGGATAGCTAGGCTAACTATAGCTTTACTGCAAGGCAGCTGCAGAAACGCCACAAGAAAAGAGGCCAGGGTGATAACTATTTACTCATTTTACTTTGTGATATGACACACAATTGTGATGTGTAATGTACAATATAAGCTGATATTATTAAGGAAGTACATCTACTTTCGGAAACAGTAGTCTACTATTTCACTGAAGTATTAGCATCATGACATTAGCCTGTGTTTCCCGGGCAACACATACTACAGTGGTCTATGATGTAGCGTTATCTGTTTTCAATCGTTAAAATAAACATTCCTCACATATACATTTTCGTTGTAGGATTTATTCTGACATTAGAAAACGATTTGTTGGTGAAATTACCATTACCTGTGGTTTCAAACCAGTGTAGCTCACTGCAACGCTGTAGCCTACTGTACCCGAGACACTAGTGTGAGTAGCTAACAACAACTCCTCAGCTGTTTAAGTCAAACGGCAACAGAACATGTTCGGCACTCCCCTTACTCAAAAGTCTTTCAGTAGGGAAACTATCTGACTAC
Source organism: Osmerus mordax (assembly GCF_038355195.1). Taxonomy (NCBI): domain Eukaryota; kingdom Metazoa; phylum Chordata; class Actinopteri; order Osmeriformes; family Osmeridae; genus Osmerus; species Osmerus mordax. The sequence continues at coordinate 2,513,835 of NC_090072.1, read as the reverse complement.
TAACCTGAACTTCATTGCCACAGCCTAAACTTTGTCAATCTGTTCATGAAAATAATTAATTTCAGCCTAAACCGTACAACGGAACGTTTAATCGAATTCAACCAACGCAATCGCTATCAAGACGAACACAGCAGTAGTCTAGTACTGTACTGTAGTAGTAGAATTTACCGGGGCAGCTTCTCAACACAGGGCTATATCGCATTTTGAGTTGTTACTGACAATGATCGCTACCAGTGAGCTTTTTATGAATGAGCTATTTTCCACTAAATAAATGTCAAGCTTATTTACGTTTTTGGGGGCATATTTTCAGTTAGCAGATGGTACTATTTGAATCGCGATTCTATCTTCTGCCTGTAAAGTCGTAGAATAATCTTAAAAGGGGGTTCTTTATTAATGAATGAATGCAATATGAGTAGTCTAAATGCCTGAAAATATCACGAGAAGGGACAACTTAAAAGGACGTTTAAGTCATAGAGATTAGGTCCATTTGTACACCGGTCTGCCAAATGTATTCGTTTTGATTCAGCCTGTCAGCTGCCTCTTGCAGGGGAAATGAGAAGACATCATATTTCATTCTACACTTCACTCATATTTTGAGTTGTAAATGAGCAGCAAAAAAAAGATGCTTTTAAATCTATGTAATCTTTATAAATAATAAGTAGGCCCGATGCATTTTTATATAAAATATACAGACCCCTGTGCAACCGACGCAAGCAAGCACACCCTACAATTTCCCCAGAAATTGTATCCTCTCTAGTTATAATTATAAAATTATAAAACATCCTGCATTTATTATTATTATTATCTTGTATCACCTGTATAGCTTTATAGTATTTAGAACAAATGACTGACTCTTTTGGTGGTTGATTTGTTATCATGTTGGATATCTGTCAAACGTATGCTCTTTGGCATTCCAGCGTGATCCTCTAAATGTACTTTTCCTGTTTCTGGTCCCCCCTCCCGTCCGAAGCCGTGTTCGTCCAGCAGATAATCTCTTCTCCTCGGGAGACACACGTACAATCATCTGTTCACTCAGCAGATACTTTGACCACAATGACCACACAGAGAGGGATTTGAACCCGCGACCTCATCAGCTGCAGTCCAATGCTCTAACCACTGAGCTATACCCATCCCTGCAGCTCCAAACTATAGCTGTGACGTCACTGCAGTACAGACGTCCTTTCACAGCCTTGTACGGACGGGTGGTCGGCCTTCAGACTCGGTGGCGACCGTGCGCCCAGCCAGACGGTGCACGGTCGTGTGAATCTACGTCAGAAGGTTCTGCTTGGTTATGCAAGTGAGGCGAGACGTCTGGCTTCTGTCCAGACGTTCTGTAGGGCTCTCTAAGGTTCCCTGCTAGAGCCGCTCCGTTCAGCGGTCTGGAACCATGTTGGTGCCTACCTCACGCTGACCGCCCTTCCCTACCTCACCATCCCTACCCGTGCTGTGTGTATGTGTGTGTGTGTGTGTGTATCTGTATGTGTGTGTGTGTGTGTGTGTGTGTGTGTGTGTATGTGTGTGTGTGTGTGTGTGTGCTACATCGGTGTGAAATGGGATGTTTATATCTGTCATAATGTGAGTTATTAAGTCACACTGTAGGTTAAGTCCCTCACTATTTAAGTTTGTGTGTGAATCCGTGTTTAGGATGAAAGTGTGTGTGTGTGTGTGTGTTACGAAGCCCTGTGTTTTCCCAGTGAGAGCAGTGCTGGGTCTGGGTTAGGGGAAGGACTGTTCAGACAGATGACATAGAGAGTACGTGCTTGTGTTTGTGGGTGCTTGTTTGTGTGTATATGCCATAGAGCATGTCAATTGTGTGATGCGTTCATGTGTTTATGCGTGAAAATACCCATACCGTAGCTCCCCTCGTTACTGGAAAACACGGTCTGTGCGTGTCTGACCACAGTACAGTCGATGTAGCTGCGTGAAGTACGTTTCAACGTTTGTCAACCTTCATTTTAAAGAGTGGGTAGTGCTTGCGTGTGGCCTGCCCTACGTGCCATATTCCATGACCTGTCATCCACGCTCACCTACATAAACATGCCTCCCCGGTCCTAGCAAGCGTGCTTAGCCTGTCTGTGCTGTGTGTTCCAGGCGTGCTTAGCCTGTCTGTGCTGTGTGTTCCAGGCGTGCTTAGCCTGTCTGTGCTGTGTGTTCCAGGCGTGCTTAGCCTGTCTGTGCTGTGTGTTCCAGGCGTGCTTAGCCTGTCTGTGCTGTGTGTTCCAGGCGTGCTTAGCCTGTCTGTGCTGTGTGTTCCAGGCGTGCTTAGCCTGTCTGTGCTGTGTGTTCCAGGCGTGCTTAGCCTGTCTGTGCTGTGTGTTCCAGGCGTGCTTAGCCTGTCTGTGCTGTGTGTTCCAGGCGTGCTTAGCCTGTCTGTGCTGTGTGTTCCAGGCGTGCTTAGCATGTCTGTGCTGTGTGTTCCAGGCGTGCTTAGCCTGTCTGTGCTGTGTGTTCCAGGCGGGGGGTGGACTGACCCGGATCTGGCGGACTTTGAGCTGCTGGTGATCCTGAGCGCCACGGTGGAGCCCACCTCAGCCACCTGCCAGGTGCGCACCTCCTACCTGCCCGACGAGATCCTGTGGGGCTACGAGTTCCCCCCCGTGGTCTCCCTCTCCGCCTCGGGGAAGTACGTGGCCGACTTTTCCTTCTTCGACAAGGTGGCCAAGACCAAGACCCCGCCCTTTTTCAAACAGGCCCCGCCCCCGAGCCCCACCGCCCGCTCGCCGGTCCGCCGCAGGGGGGCGACGAAGGAGGCCGGGGGGGCGGACCCTGAGAAGATGCGCCTGGAGGAGAGCTATAAGGAGAGGGGGGAGGAGAGGGGGGAGGAGAGGGGGAGGGAGAGGGGGAGGGTGAGGGACAGCAGTCCTCTCAATGTCCGCATCAGTAATGTGTAGAGAGAGAGAGAGAGAGAGAGAGAGAGAGAGAGAGAGAGAGAGAGAGAGAGAGTGAGAGAGAGAGAGAGAGAGAGGTAGAGAGGTAGAGAGAGAGAGACAGTGAAATGGGGAAGTTGGAGTGGCACCGCGGAAAAAACCCATGCTTCTATTTTTACACACGCACGCCCACATGTGCAAAACAGATGTGTCTTTTGGTTCAAACTGAATGGAATCTAGGTCTTGCAGAATCATGTTGTGCATGCTCCAGGGTTCACCCCACAACCAACAATGTAAGTTTTCCCAAATGACAGACGTGTATGTATTCACGGGGGGCACTCGGACCACATGGAAAAGATTGATGGCGACCAAAACCCAACGGAACCCTGAGGCGAACTGTTTCCCTGGAACTCAATCACAAAATCATGGATGACTGATGTTCCTCAGTGTTCCTCAGTGTTCCTCAGTGTTCTCTACAGCCCCGACAAGGTGTTTTAAGGAGAGAGAAAGAGTCGACAAAGAGGCATTGGAAGCTTGCTGTTTCTACAGTAGTCAAAATGGAATGTATCGCAGTGGTTGGCAGAGTTTTACGTTTGTGTCTTTAACAGCTTGTCAGCACTCACTCAATATGTATTTTAAGTGTCTATGTTGGACTGGATGTTTGTCGTCATTGGAATATATAAACCGTGTGTTTTGAATGTGAATGTAGGATGTTTGGTAACACTACTAAAAGCACTTTTAACTCCACGGGAAGATCAGTACTGTACACTGAGAGCTTAACAGGACTAACCGTATGACTTATCACACTGGTTTATCGACATATTACGTGTGTGTGTACTGTGTGTGAGTGTGTGTGCGCACATGCAACCGTGTGTGCGAGTTAGCACTCTGTATGACCACTATGAGAGTGTGTGTGTGTCTGGAAAAAGAGCTATGTATGTACATGTGAGAAAACATATGACACACTTAACAAGGAAACAAACCCCTTTAGAGCCAAGCACCATAGAATGCATCTCTCTACCCAATACTGCTGTTAAACTAAGATCAACTCAGAGGTGTGATGTCACTCTTCAGAACCAGCGGGGTGTCACATGTCACATGATGTGTCACATGATATGACACCCCGCTGTGCACACAGGAAGTCAGCTGAACATCTCCCCTTGTCATAACATCTCCTGAACTGGGTTGCATTTTCTGGTGTTTGGTTTTCAGTCTACCTTTTAAAGGGCATTTGGAACATGGTTTTCCCCATGTCCAGCTTGACCTGCCCTGGAATTTACACAGCATTAAAACACAACACTACCATGCTAGTAAAGCCTGGTCACTTATCATAAGGGGACAGCATGGTTAGCCTGTGTATTTTATTTTCGAAGGGGCTTTCCTAATATCTGAATGACTGGTTTTGCTTGTGGGAATCTTCAGTGTCCAGTCTCACCTGTTATATAGTGGAGGCCTGGAAACCTAACTATCAATTCTACCAAGTGCCTGTTTTAATAAATTTTCAAACTTTTAAAACACTTTTCGGTTTTCCCTCTCTTAAGGCCAGGTGTGCAGGTTAAAATCAGGTGTGGAATTTTGAATTGTTAATTTTCTCGGCCCTGGTGTTCATTTCTTCTTTGTGCGAAGCTTGAAACCTTTTTGGTTTCTAGTGTCATGGAAACACATGATCACTATGTTGTGTTTCAAAAATTATGTATGACTAATTTTTTCTTTATTTCCACTAATCTCTCTTTTTCTTTCTCTTTGGTTGATTAGACCCAGGATAGGACAGATAACAGCAATCCACATCCCCTCTAATATCACACGTTGTTATTTATCTCACCTTGAGTGTTTGTGAACCACATGGGAGATAAAGATTGTCCTATTCCTTTGAAGTTTTGCAAAACACAGATCAAACCCATCAACAGGAAACACTGCTCAACTGCAAGAGTTGAGAAGGAACTCGGTGTTAGGCCTGCACGAAACCATGCACAATGCATGAAATTATCTTACCATACAGTATCTGCCGCAATCACCTGGCAACACGAAGTTTCACTTCTCATTTCTCGGTTTCAAAACCCACATTCTTGTCAGGTGTAAAGTTAAAGTCTTTAAACAAATGCAAATTTAATCTGGTGATGGTTGTGGCTATGTCCTGCATAGTCCAGCTGTTTGCAGCAAAGTGTAGTTAAGTAAATTTTTTCATCAGGGGGAAATGACATCACGGTGTCATGCATCTTTTCCCAGTGATGCACCTGATCACAAGGTGTCACATGGTGGTGAGATTTATAGTAAGACACACAGAAGTCACAGTTTTAGAGGCGGATGTGTGTGTGTGTGTGTGTGTGTGTATTTCCCATAACTGGGGCGTAATCATGCGAAGCGGAAACTCGTGTTCAGTCTTCAGGGTTTTCTCACAGGAAGATAGCTGCTCTCCACATATCATACGGAAAATGAACATTCTTTTTTGTCATCTGATCTTTGTCATCGCAGGTAAACTAAATGATTTGAGTTGAGTTAAGTTTGAACTAAGTTTTAGTTAGGTTGATCATTGTAGTTGTTAGTAAGCCGTAAAAAGTTCAAATGATGCCATGAGGTTAACCTGACCTGGCTGTGGAAGTGGAAGAGTGTAACATATGTTAACAACCTGATGGTTGAAATGAGCAAATAGTTGTAGGCCTATAGACAGTGGTAGACAGGCATTTTCTCTGCACAGCAACGCATTCTGACTTTTGACTGACTTGACTATATTAGCTTAATAAACTGTGGTACTTGCAAATCCCTATTTAAACCTTTATTATCTTTACAGGATTGAAAGCACAGGCCTCTACGAAGGTCCAGTATGGGTTGAAAGGGAACACAACCTGTCTGTGCTTTACAAATTCTCTAAAGAACATTACAGAGATAAAATGGAAAGTCGACAATAAGTTAATTGTTCGTGAGGGCAAAGTAACTAAATCATTCATAGACAAGTTTGAGTACAACAAAGTGAACCACAGTCTGTATATTAGGAGTCTGAAGGACACAGACAGTAAAATCTACATTGTAACTACAACCTATAAAAACGACTCAGAATTCACTAACAGCTATAAACTGATCGTGGAAGGTGAGTGAACTTCAAACATGTTTCTGTTCTGTTAGCTGCATCAAGGTGTTTGTAGTTACATTTAGTCATTTAGCAGACGCTCTTATCTAGAGCGACTTACAGTAAGTACAGGGACATTATTCTTTCGCTTTATTAATTCACACAGAAGCTGTATCCATGCCGGTTGTGAAGATAACACCTTTCGACTTTAATTCATCCGCCGGAACCTGCAACATGTCAGTCAACTGCTCCGTGGGAAGCAACTGGGCTGCCTTTGTCTGCGATGACGACTCACATGATAGTCGGTGCAAGTTATCGTCATCAACCACCAACGTTTTCATCAACATCTCGAAGTTTAACGGGAATGTTGAGTGTACCGGCAAGAACAACGTTAGCATCAAGACGCTCTTACAGTCCACAAATTACATATGTAAGGACTGGTGCCAAACTCTTGTCTAAACTGTTGGTGGTGCGTAGACTTCTGTTAATGTAGCCTCATCTTTTCCCTCTGGGTTTCTGTGATCCTACCAGGTCTAGGTGGAACTACAGCTCCTGTTGTAATCTCACATTCGTGGCCAGATTATTGGTGGTTTCTATTGGGGGGTCCAGCCCTGACAGCCATTTTAGTGGTGATATTGATTATACTAAAGTGTCGGAAGTCTTTCAAAAAGTCACAGGTATGTGTACGAGGCTGCTGTCTCTGATCCAACTGTTTACAGTAACTCAGTCTGTAGCCTATGTGGTTTGTAGATTTATAATTTTTTTGACATTTGAACAGATTTTGTTTATTTTTTTTCAATAACAGGAAACAACTCGACCTGCGAGTGATGAAGTGAACGATTCAACAATGAGAGGACAGGAAAACCCAAGCACAGTGCAGGAACATGCGCCCGTAGTGACAGTTGGGGTTGAAACCGAAGCAGATTCGACCACGTCTGTCTACGACATTGTTAGAGATCAAGTGAACGGTCCTGCGGCGAGGGAGCCGGAAACTTCCATCTACAGCACCATACAGAAAGACGGGTCAGCGGCGGAGGCCGACGTGGCGGCGATGGAGAAAGTTGTTACGGAAGCCGACAAAACCACGTCGGTCTATGATGTGGCTACAGAGCCTAAAAGTCATTGCAGGCTCAAAGTCAGAGTGAAGGCATCAACACCGGACAAGGCTGGAGCGGACACGATATATTCAACTTTACAAGCCGTCTGCCCAGTGGATGATGGCAGTGTGGGAGGTGATCTGCAACAGGTGAACTGTGGGAGGTGAACTTCAGGAGGTGATCTGCAACAGGTGAACTGTGGGAGGTGAACTTCAGGAGGTGATCTGCAACAGGTGAACTGTGGGAGGTGAACTTCAGGAGGTGATCTGCAACAGGTGAACTGCGGGAGGTGATCTGCTGGAGGAGCTACCAGTCTGAAGAACGCAAACCCCTGTTAACCCCAGACAGAGATGACGTATGGTCGCACAGCGCCCCCAAGTGGACAGCAGAGACGGACAGAAGGATGTTGGTTTAGTAGTACTCATGCTTTCTGCTTCTCCTGTGGGCTCCACCCTGCCTTGCGCACCTCAGAGCATGTGCCTTGTTTCCCTTCAGTCCCTGCTGGGAGACAATGGGAATAACATGACGACTTCCTGTGCCTGTCCTCTCTGAGGTGATGTACCCTATGTAGTAACGCTTGTTTTACGGTTTCTTACCTAGAAACCTAAAACCACTTCACATTACAAGTGCATTGTGTTGCTGCAGTAAAACCACAATCTGTAGTAACTAACAGTGTTAAAGTGTTTAATGATTCTATTACTTATTCAGCTTGTATATCATATGTAACTGTACACAGTATATCTATGTGTTTAATGTTTCTGTGACTTGATTCTATGTAAGTTGGTTCTTAAAAAATATACAAAATATAAACTCAAGTATCCTTTCCACATGCTTCCATTTGCTTTGTTATACTGCTCTTTTCAATACTGAATATATAGCACTGCTACACTGACCATATTTTTTGTTTCTACTATGATTTGAGTTCCTCCTTTGTGGAATGAACAATTACTGATAAATCATCATAAGTTCAAAAAGCGAGTCATAACTGTAAATTTAGGGAGTCAGGTGGCTGAGCGGTGAGGGAATCGGGCTAGTAATCCGAAGGTTGCCAGTTCGATTCCCGGTCAGGCCAACTGACGTTGTGTCCTTGGGCAAGGCACTTCACCCTACTTGCCTCGGGGGAATGTCCCTGTACTTACTGTAAGTCGCTCTGGATAAGAGCGTCTGCTAAATGACTAAATGTAAATAACTAATGATACATGAACAGAATTAAGTTTAACTTTGGAGATGACTCCTGCAATGGTCCAAATGTAATGTTTCTGATGGAGGATTTTATATATAACCAAAAAGTGTCCCGGATGTTGCAATCGTAATTCTTTGGACATTGTCTCACTTATTTGCTTCCATAAATATCCTCCTAATTAAATTAATTCAACTCGTTAATTAAAGAAAATGTGTCTTAAATTAGTGTCTTAAGTTATGTAATTTCTCTCTTTAACACAGTTTTGTTGAAAAAAAGGTAATTATTTGTTAATGACATCACTTAATGTTGCTAATTTGGGTTCCTCCCTATTAAAATGAAATGCTGGGCAGGTTTTGTGACGAGGATGAAAAAGCTGAAAGAGACGCAGATAGAATCAACACACAATACACAATATTTCAGCTGATTGAGAAACATTGCAGTTGAAACATGTACACATTTTTCGGAAAGAGGAGGGGGAGATTACTAAAGAATGTCTTGTTTTCACTTATCTACTGATCTGTACTCAAATATAATTTCTAGAAGTGTCTCAACATTTCATGTCTTATATCTTCACCCACGCCTCGTCTGGGTTAGAATTGAGCAAAGGCGCAGATGGTGGAACCAGAAACAAGAGTGGATGTGTCCTGATTCCGAAGTGAATAGTGGGCTGGAAGGAAGGCATGAATAGCCTGGTCCTACCAGACTCTACATTTCATTTGTACAGAGTCTGCATGGGCTCGCCCCATTGACAAGCGTTCCTTGAAGGCGGGTACACACGGTTGATGTTTAAAACTGTTGGATCTGCCCAGAGCCACTCTGATCTGCCATAACCAATCGCTGGCGTTCGCCTTAGCCAACTCCTTCACCACTAACGGAGCTAGCTGGAAAATCAAACTTTTCCCAAACCCTGTGGAGAGGAGGGCCACAACATCATGACCACCAACAAAACTCAGCAAAGACTGTTCTTGCTCCGGCTTTAACTTCTAGATATTCGGCAGCGTTGCCATAACGGACCGAATGGCTTTGCTCGCATCTTTCTCCTCCGCCATTACTGAACTACAACTCAAACTAGCGCACAACATCAACGTCATCGTTCTCAGCCACTCACTCTGTTCGCTGATTGGACCGGTAAAAATGTGCCCGGAGAAAACCGGCTAATATAGCGCAAACCCAGACGGAGTACTGAAGGAAAATGAAAATTGAGCGTAAGTACGTAGGAGGGCAGAGACAGGTTAAGGCATGACTTCCTGACTTGGAAGAATTCCAGAATTCGTAATTGAAAACGGTCGCATTCCTCCGTGCTTTAACAGGGCTGATGCGTATGAGTTCTTCCTTCCGAACTTCAGTTAATCTAACTCCATTAAGTTATGTCATTTCCTTACAGTTTCAACACATTTCTGTTGAAGTACTTATTAACAAAATCAAGCGGTGTTGCAAATGTGGGTTCCTGCTGCACACTCACATGAAGAGAATGGGGACCTCATTACCTGACAACAGGAAGTACACACACACACAAACACAACAAACACATGTGTAAGTGAAACGTTACAGTAACAAATGCTGGGCACATTTTGCAGGGCAGTTTTTTGTCACGTGAGGATGACACCTACAAATAAACATTTAAGCTGAAAGAGACGCAGATAAAATCACATCTTGAACGTTTGAGTTGATTGAGAAATATTGGAAAGTTGTAAGATTTCTTCATTTTCCTTTGTGAAATAATGTGTTGTATTTCTAACAGCATCTTAGAGCTGGTCGTGTCTCAACATTTCCTGTGTGAAATCTTCCCCCGCCTCGTCTCTCAAGGCAGCGTTTGCTGGTAAGGACACTGTGCAGGCCTCCAGTTGGATCTGTCACCTCTACATACAGTGGCAGTCATGCTCAACTGTTAACTCTGAAATGTATCTCTCCATCTCCATCCCTACTGCAGGCAACAACATTCATCCCATGTCTGTGTTCTCACACTTCTGACTGAGTTTCTTCAGGGCTGCCAACTCTCACGCATTGGCCGTGAGACACACGCATTTCAACCAGTTTACACGCTCTCACGCCACACCTTGTATTTCTCATGCTGAAAAGGCAACGCCAACCAAGTAGCCCTGCCAACGTTGTAATAATTAATGGACTAAAGCAACATAGACACGTCAACACCCGTGAAAGCTTGTCTGATATTGTAACTCTTTTCATTCTCTCCATTCTCTATTCAGCTCTCCTTTCTCTCTCTCTCTTCTCTCTCTCTCTCTCTCTCTCTCTCTCTCTCTCTCTCTCTCTCTCTCTCTCTCTCTCTCTCTCTCTCTCTCTCTCTCTCTCTCTCTCTCTCTCTCTCTCTCTCTCTCTCTCTCTCTCTCTTTGACCCTCCCCTTCCTGTTCTCTCCTTCTGTATTTCTAGCAGCAGAGAAGTGTGCTGCCTCAGTTTGTGGGAAGTGGAAGTGTTTTGATCAGAATAAACTTTGTGGTTCAGAGACTGTCACACTGGATAGCAGGAGAGGATGGGGCTCACCTCACCTTGTGTGCTGCTCTGTGAGTACCCACATTCTACTCTGTTATTATGTACTCAACATGTGTGTGTAGACACATGGGGCATGTCTGTCTGTGTATCTATGTTTGTATGCATGTCTGTCTGTATGTGTGTGCGTGTGATTTATGTGTGTGTAAAAGGGGGGTTCCTACATTGTTATGTACATTTTAAAACATATATTTGACCTAATGAGATGCTTCTCTCTGACTTGGTTGTAGTGCTGAGTGCTCTCCTCATCTCTGGAAACACTCAAGGTTGGTTGAAACACAGTAAAGTGCCGTACAGTACGATACTGGATTACACCAATAATTAACTTCTATATCTGACTGCCTCTCAAACTTTCCTTTCTTCCTTGGCTACTGGGGAGTCAGGTGGCTGAGCGGTGAGGGAATTGGACTAGTAATCAGAAGGTTGCTGGTTCGATCCCCGGCTCTGCCAAATGACGTTGTGTCCTTGGGCAAGGCACTTCACCCTACTTGCCTCAGGGGGAATGTCCCTGTACTTACTGTAAGTCGCTGAGAAGTGTTTGTAACAGAACCAGTAACTAACAGATACTGTTACTGCCATGTGTCTTGTGTGTCCACAGCTCTGCCCACAGCAACAGTGAACATCAACTTTTCTCCTCCTGCTCCTCTCTATGCTAGAGAAGCAGTTATTATGCAGTGTGACATGTCACAGTATGAAGACTGGAGCTACATCTGGTTCATAAATGGCAAGGAGTATAGAGGCTGTCCCGGTAAAATCTGCGCCTTCATCATGGGATCTGACCCCCCCCTGGGTCATGGCACAGTGAAGTACAGCTGTAGTGGGAGGAGGAGTGGTCAATCCCAGACTTCACAGCAGAGTCCTGACATATCTATAACTTTTACAGGTGGGTTAACTAGACTACTGACAGCATAGCACATCAGCTGATAGACCTTGTGAACACCAGGAAGCTTGGGTAAGGCACTTCACCCTACTTGCCTCGGGGGGAATGTCCCTGTACTTACTGTAAGTCGCTCTGGATAAGAGCGTCTGCTACATGACTAAATGTAAATGTTGATCATGTACCTGAAGGGAAGAGTTCACACTCAGACCACAGGGGTGATGTGAGTCGGAAACAATCTTTGGGCCAGATTTGCAGTGTATTTGTCAATCAGAGATTAAATACTGTTCATGGTTTTACCAGTGATCTTGCTGCTGACTTTAACAACTTTGTCCAATTTGTTTTTGTTTTGTAAAGACAGTGCTCCGCCCCATCTCTGAATACAAAAAGTTGAAACAATCTCTACAAACCTTTTGTAAAACAATCTCAGCATTGTACTATTCACGTTAAAACTTAACGTAATTTCCTTAAAAAATACAGCCGTTGCTAGGCTTTTGCAAATCTGACACAAGTATTGGAGTTCCACGACAGCTTGTTGTCAGTAATTGTACTATAGGTACTTATATTCAGGTACATTTTCAATGGTGGTATTTTCCACAGTGAAAGGAGAGTGAGAAGAGATTTCTAAAATCTATATTATTTCTTTAGTTTTCTTAGTATTTAAGATCAGTGCATTGTCTTTACACCAATTATAAACACAGTTGATCTCAGTTATATATCACTAACTAGACTACTGACAGCATAGCACATCAGCTGATAGACCTTGTGAACACCAGGAATCTTTCATTAACCTTAGACACCTCATATACCTCTATATCACTTGATATGTACAGATGGATGGTGCATAACATAATAATAAATTAATCTATCATAATAAATACATTTTAAATCACCACAATAATACTGGTAGTCACACTGGCCCATGTAATTTTCTGTTACAGACCGACCCAGCCCCACATTAAAGAAAGGAAACATTATCTGGCCCTCGCAGAATTATTTTGGGGGACCCCTGATCTAGCTGATCATGTAGCACAGTACCTGCAGTGTTCATTTGTCCTGTCTGCTTCCTGTGTGTCTTTAGTAGGCCTATGTGTCACTGGTCCTGTATTCCATAGCAGGTCATGTGATCTGGTAGTCTGGTAAAACAGAATGTTAGTTTGTGAGATCTGTATACTTTGACTGACTAGTGATTTGACTTGTACTTTAACATGTCAGAGACAGTCACTAAGGTGTTCAGTAGAGTGTGACCAGGTCTGGAGCTACAGGGGTACCAAGCTAGCAGGAGGAGGAAGTGATCCAGTCTGGTAGAAACAGTCTATCTGAAGACAACCTGACTGACTCATATTATATATTCACTGAGAAGTGTTTGTAACAGAACCAGTAACTAAGGGGGAGTCAGGTGGCTGAGCGGTGAGGGAGTCGGGCAAGTAAACTGAAGGTTGCCAGTTCGATTCCCGGCTGTGCCGAATGACGTTGTGTCCTTGGGCAAGGCACTTCACCCTACTTGCCTCGGGGAGAATGTCCCTCTACTTACTGTAAGTCGCTCTGGATAAGAGCGTCTGCTAAATGACTACATGTAAAATGTAACCAACAGATACTGTTACTGTCATGTGTCTTGTGTGTCCACAGCTCTGCCCACAGCAACAGTGAGCGTCTCTCCTCCTGCTCCTCACTATCCTGGAGACACAGTCACTCTGCAGTGTGACATATCAGAGAATGAAGACTGGAACTACTACTTCTGGGTGATACAAAATCAAGACTATAAAGATTGTACCAATAAAACCTGCTCCAAAAAACTGGATCAATACGGTTTTCAGTACAGCTGTGAGGGAAGGAGGAATGGTCGACCCCGGAATTCACAAAGTACTGCTAGATCATCTATAACTGTTACAGGTGGGTTAACTAGACTACTGACAGCAGAACACATCAGCTACTAGATCTTTGATCTCCCTGTCAGACACATTCACATTGTCAATATATGGACATCATGGAACTGTATTACTTTATATGGTATGCATCATTTTGATTTAGTTCATCTCTGTTGTCCTCAGCCCTCCCTAAAGCTACTCTGACTGTGACTCCAAACCCTGTCTACCACGGAGAGACAGTCTCTCTGAAGTGTTCAGTGGAGTCTGGTCCTGCCTGGAGCTACAGGTGGTACAAAGACATAACAGAGATCAGAGTGCAGCAGTCTAGTAGACACAAGATATCTGGAGACTCACTCACTATCAGTAAAGTAGAATCATCTGATCAGGGTCAATACTTTTGTAGAGGAGAGTTAAGATCCATATTTTCAAGAGGCAGTGATTCAGAATATCTTAATGTTAATGGTGAGTTATGTGAGTTGTTAAAAGTAAATATCAGACTGTATTCATATTTTGTATGCATGATCATCATTTGAAAACTGAACGGAGCAAACTTAATATCTTGACATTTACTGGAATATTCAGTATTTACAACTGAACCTGTATTCTAACAGCTACTGTTACTATCATGTGTCTTGTGTGTCCACAGCTCTGCCCACAGCAACAGTGAACATCCTCTCTCCTCCTGCTCCTCACTATCCTGGAGACACAGTCACTCTGCAGTGTGACATGTCACAGTATGAAGACTGGAGCTACATCTGGTTCATAAACAGCCTTCAAAATAACAGTTGTACCAGTAGAAACTGTTCCATCACCCTGGGTCAAGACACAGTGAAGTACAGCTGTAGGGGGAGGAGGAGTGGTCAACCCCAGGATTCACAGCATAGTGCTATCTTATCTATAACTGTTACAGGTGGGTTAACTAGACTACTGACAACAGAACACATCAGCTACTAGATTCAATTCAATATTTATTTGTCATTGTCATAGAAAAACAACGAAATTCTGTTTAGAGCATTCAAACACTGCATAGTTTTGACATAGAAAGTGCAATACAAAGTTGCAATATCCCTCCAATAAACTCTTTGATCTTTGATCTCCCTGTCAGACACATTCACATTGTCAATATCAGGACATCATGGAACTAGAGCCCGACCGATAAAGGATTTCTAAGGCCGATACCGATACAAATATTTGATGATTTAAAAAAACGATATTCCGATATATCGGCCGATATATATATAAAAAAATATATACAAAAATACAGAAATGCGTAACAAAACATAAACAGATCTTCCTAACACTCTTCCCGACTCTGGCTGGATCAGCTGGTTGTAGGGTTTGTGGCGTTCTAAACACGAGTGTTGCCAACAGGGACATTGTAGAGTTCCCTTTGGTGGACAAACTATGCAATGCCAACAGTCATAACATGGTTGAAGGGTGTTTCGTCCGTTTAAAAAAAAAATATATATATATTTATTTATCGGAGGGAGCTGTGTGAAGAGATTCCAGAGGGGGATATGGTATGATATGTGGAAAACACACCAAATTAAAACAAAATCTCTGAAATAGAGGGAATTCAGTTGGAAGAATCAAATTCGGTACTTTATTACACCTAAAATCAAAAGTAAACAGATAAATGATCAACGGCAATGTTGGAGAATATGCAACCACATAGACTCAGACCACACAGACCTTTTTTGGAAATGTACAACAATACTGGGGTAACGTTCAATCAGTTCTCTATGATGTTTTGGGATATGTGATTCCTAAACCCTGTCTTGCTCTGTACCTCGGTCATTTGGAGGGCACAATGCATGTAGGTGACCAATATTTGATCAGGGTTCTTCTGGTGGCTGGGAAGAAGACCATTACTAAGTACTGGCTTAAGTCTGGCACCCCAAGCTACACACAATGGATGTCAATTATAGACAATATATATTTGTGATGGAACATCTTACATATGTGTTGAAAATGAAAAAAAAAAATTGTTGAGGGAAATGGTTGACATGTAAAGGCAGTCATGATTAATCAGATGATCGCAATATTTATTAACATTACTACAAACAGGCTCTGTTCTTTTTGTTTGTTGGTTTATTGTTTTTGTTGATATTGATTTTTTTCACTTCATACTGTTGAGGAGATTGTTTTATATTGTATTGTTAACATTGAAAGCTAAATATAGATTGTGAAAAATGTTTTGTTTATATCGGTCATTATAAATGCCGATACCGATAGTTTGGTAAATGCCTAATATCGTCCGATAATATTGGCCTAACTGTATTACTTTATATGGTATGCATAATTTTTCTTTAATTCATCTCTGTTGTCCTCAGCCCTCCCTAAAGCTACTCTGACTGTGACTCCAAACCCTGTCTACCACGGAGAGACAGTCTCTCTGAAGTGTTCAGTGGAGTCTGGTCCTGCCTGGAGCTACAGGTGGTACAAAAACAGAACAGAGATCAGAGTGGAGCAGTCTGGTAGACACAGGATATCTGGAGACTCCCTCACCATCAGTAAAGTAGAATCATCTGATCAGGATCAATACTGGTGTAGAGGAGAGTTAAGATCCCTATTATCAAGAGGAAATTATTCAGAATATCTTAATGTTAATGGTGAGTTATGTGAAAAGTTAAGATCAGACTGTTCATATTTTGTATGCATGACCATCATTTAGAACTGAACCAAGCAAACTTAATAGCTTGACATTTACTGGAATATTCAATTTACAATTGAACCTGTATTCTAATAGCTACTGTTACTGTCATGTGTCTTGTGTGTCCACAGCTCTGCCCACAGCAACAGTGAACATCCTCTCTCCTCCTGCTCCTTACTATCCTGGAGACACAGTCACTCTACAGTGTGACATATCAGAGTATGAAGACTGGAGCTACATCTGGCTCATGAATGGCCTTCAGAATGACGGTTGTACCAGTAAAATCTGCTCCACCACCCTGGGTTTTGAAAAAGTGCAGTACAGCTGTAGGGGGAGGAGGAGTGGTCGACCCCAGGATTCACAGCATAGTGCTATCTTATCTATGACTGTGACAGGTGGGTTAACTAGACAACTGACAGCAGAACACATCAGCTACTAGAGCTGTCAACATCACTGTACATGGTGCGTTCATGATACTTGATTGACTAAATAGTGTTAATTTGTAACATTTTTATGACCATTACTTTAAACTACATCAAAACCTCCTGATTTCCAGTTGGGTCTGTGATCCTGGAGAGTCCTGTTCACCCTGTCACTGAGGGAGACTCTGTGACTCTGCGCTGCAGACACAAGACTCCTCCATCAAGCCCCAAGGTAGACTTCTACAAAGATGGTAACCTGATCAGGAAGGAGACCACAGGAGAGATGACCATCCCTGCAGTATCCCAGTCAGACGAAGGCCTCTACAAGTGTACATACTCTGACAGGGAAGAATCCCCACAGAGCTGGCTGCTGGTGAGAGGTGAGTCTGCGGTTTTTGAGGGAATATGTTTGAAAGTCTGTCCTTCCTAAGTCAGATCATCCAACAGCAAACACGTTCAAGTACAATTTTTCTGTACATCTCTCCAGCATTAGTGAGGTGTTGTGTATGTCTCTCCAGCATTAGTATGGTGTTGTGTTTGTCTCTCCAGGTTCTGTTCCCTCCATCAGAGTAGGATTGATGGCGGCTCTGGTTTTGACTGGTGTTTTACTGTTTCTCCTCATACTGCTGTTACTAGGCTGGCGAAAGTTCAAAGGTGAGAAGGTTGATAAAATGTCTTCCTCCTCTTCCTGGTCCAGTGATTAAATACACAACCTCATTTTAACCCCATCAATATCATTTAGAAAGACTGTAATTGAAGCTTTGTCTATGTTTTGTGTTGCAGGTGCTCAGTCTAGTGGGGCATCTATGTGAGTAAACCACCCATCTCTCTCAACCATCACAGCTGACAGAGACATTACATTTGTAGACTAAACTTTGTACCCAACATAGTTGTGTCACTAAGTTAGACACTAAGACTCAAAAGAAAAGAAACCAGGGAAGCATAATATATATAGTTTTTTAAAATCTGCATTATAATGTGATGTTGGTGGTAATCCTCACCTCTTATACTAATCTTTTTGTTTATAGATCCTCCCAGTCACAGAGCACCAATCATGTCTTAGATGGTGTCCAGATAGCCAATCAGAACCAAGCTCCTGGTGGAAACGCCCCTCTGCAACATGGGCAAGGTCAGTCTTAGCCAATCACATTTTCCCTACATACGCCATGCAGAATGCAATGTTTCAGAATCGACAAAAATAACAATTATTATTATTACGGGGCGCAACATTAGGAATGATTTTAAACATCAGACATGCTACGGAAGCCTGTGTGGAACATTTGACCTGAAGATGAGAGGCGTCTCACTGGGAGGACTGGACTCCTCCAGTAACGATACTGTCACAAAGCGTCATCTATGAGTTAGTTGTCATGAGTATCATGTACGAATCCTGTCCTAGTTTCACAGCAGAGTCACTGTGGTCTGTGTGTGCTGTTCATGCTCAAGGTGTGGAGGCTGGACCAAGTGACCTGACCTACGCCCAGATTGAGCTCAAAAAGATGAAAAAAACCAAGAGAAAGACAGGTGATTGTAATCAGCTGTTTCATACAGGTGCTAGTATCACTGTTAACAAGCAGTCTAATACAGTTTGCCAATGATCTACCTTTTAGCATCACATACACCTGATGGTCTATAGTGTATGTATAACACATAGCTTCTTGTTTAAAATGACAGTTTGTTTTTACATCTTTATGTTGCTCTTTAGGAAAGCAAGCAGAATCAGAGGAAGACACCATTTACAAGCAAAGTGTAGAAATATAATGCTAACACCACTTTATCGAGCACATATCAAAGACCAGTCTAGAGTAGTTGGCCCAGCTCCAGAGCACCAATCGGGGCTCAGATTGGAAGCAGGCAGCCAATCATAGCCCCGCAACCAGTCTTTAGCCAATCATATCGTGGCCCATGGCTGAGAGTGAGTGTTTTACATTTACATTTAGTCATTTAGCAGACGCTCTTATCCAGAGCGACTTACAGGAAGTACAGGGACATTCTCCCCAAGGCAAGTAGGGTGAAGTGCCTTGCCCAAGGACACGTCATTTTGCACGGACGGGAATCGAACCAACAACCTTCTGATTAATAGCCTGACTCCCTAACCGCTCAGCCATCTGACCCCTATGTTTCCTGTGTTTGTCTGTAGGTGGCGCTGGAGCAGATGAGGTGACCTACACCCAGATGGACTGAAAGAGCAAGAAAGCCAAGAAATCAGGTGATTACCCATCAGTTCTCTCCTTTACAACCGTCTCATCCCTGGCAGTGAGAGTTGTGAATGGGTGAATAAAGTGAGTGAATGAATGAGAGAGATAGACACCTACGCTATCACTACTTAAGGATGTAACGGAGAAGATTCATATACTGTGAAAAACAAAGACTACTACTATCAAATTATTTTAACCTTCTATAACAACTATATTCTTGTTAAGCAGCTCTCTGTCCCGTGTGATCTGTCCTGCAGACATGTTGACCACCGAATGCTGTCTACTCTGCAGTGAGGACAGGGTGAGGGGTCCTCCCTGGGACCTGGCGCTGAACTCCTGATCTGAGTCTGATCTGAGTCACTGTTGACAGTCTGTTTACTGGCGTTTTGTTGTCATGACAGTGTACGTGTCTGTGTTGAGGTAGGTTTTTTACTCACTAAGACAGGTACACGAAATGCACTCATGTATAAACATATGACAAGCGCAGTCAGGCACACACACAGTCACACACACAGACACACACAGACACACACACAGACACACACACAGACACACACACACACAGACACACACACACACACACAGACACACACACATCTGTTTGATGTGAATAATAGCTTAGCAACCTGTGTGATGTAGCTGCTTAGTGTAATGTTTTGTAACTTGGAGGATTTTATGCAACTCAATTAATTGAAAGTGTCTTTATCCTATAGGTGTCTTTATTTTTATGCAGCATTTCTTTTTTAAATTTTATATACATACAGTTGGTCGATTATTTCTGGATGTGTTGATAGAATATTCTTGATGTGTGCTTTTTTACTGCCCAGTTTAATATATTAATAAAATGTTTATAGACCCTTCTTCAAAGTCTCAGTTTGAATAATTGTTTTACAAATATCAACCATGATTAGGTTGTTAATTTGTTTTCTTCCATCATTAGGAACACAATAGGTGTGCTATGTTACGTATTACAATTACTATCACAGTTTCACAAGTTCAGTAACGCACCAGCGATTGAATAAATGATATGTTTTAATTGAAGCAGGGCTGGTAGCAGAGCCCAGCCTGATGCAGTTTGATGGAGGCTGGTAGCAGAGCCGAGCCTGATGCAGTTTGATGGAGGCTGGTAGCAGAGCCGAGCCTGATGCAGTTTGATGGAGGTTGGTAGCAGAGCCGAGCCTGATGCAGTTTGATGGAGGCTGGTAGCAGAGCCGAGCCTGATGCAGTGTGATGGAGGCTGGTAGCAGAGCCGAGCCTGATGCAGTTTGGTGGAGGCTGGTAGCAGAGCTAGGCCTGGGGTCCTGAGGGGACGAGAGTGTGATTACTGAGATTTACATTTACATTTAGTCATTTAGCAGACGCTCTTATCCAGAGCGACTTACAGTAAGTACAGGGACATTCCCCCCAAAGCAACTAGGGTGAAGTGCCTTGCCCAAGGACACAACGTCAATTGACACGGCCGGGAATCGAACTGGCAACCTTCAGATTACTAGCCCGACTCCCTCACCGCTCAGCCATCTGACTCCCTAAGCACGGATGCACGGTAATGAATGATGATGTGAAGGGTGCATGCATAGTTACCAGGCATTGAACTCGGGGTGTGGCAGAGAGTCCTAGTGGGTCACGTCCGAGCAGCAGCTCAAGCAGATCCCTGGGAAGCCTGGATAGACGACAGGGGGAAGCAAGAAGACAGGGAAGGGTGGGAGGGTGACGACATCATGCTAGCACAAGGACCAGAGGAACGGAGGAGACTTTATCCAGAACTCGTAATTGAAAACGGGGAGTTTGGTCGCATTCCTCCGTGCTTTAACAGGGCTGATGCGTATGAGTTGATTGGAGTGAAGGAGGAGTCTTGGTGAGCTATCTACCTTCCGAACTTCAGTTAATCTAACTCCATTAAGTTATGTAATTTCCTTACAGTTTCAACACATTTCTGTTGAAGTACTTATCAACAACATCAAGCGATGTTGCAAATGTGGGTTCCTGCTGCACACTCACATGAAGAGAATGGGGACATCATTACCTGAACACAGGAAGTAAACACACACAAACATAACAAACACATGTGTAAGTGAAACGTTACAGTAACAAATGCTGGGCACATTTTGCAGGGCAGTTTTTTGTCACGTGAGGATGACACCTACAAATAAACATTTAAGCTGAAAGAGACGCAAATAGAATCACATCCTGACACAACGTTTAAGTTGATTGAGAAATATTGAAAAGTTTAAAGATTTCTTCATTTTCCTTCTTTTCTGAGTTCTCTCTCTGTCCAGTTTTACTGTAAAGAGGAAGGAACTACTGAGTTGGCCAACTTTATTTAAGTTACTTTAACTTACTTTAAATTCATTATTTTATTTATTTTCATGACGTCATATTGTAGCCTTGAAGGTTTATGGCACAGTCCCTGTAGTTTCTCTCTCATTTTCTTATATTGTAACTCTTTTTCTATGTTTATCTCTCCATTTTCTGTTCATCTCTCTCTCTCTCTCTCTATCTCTTACTCTCCCCCTCCCCGTTCTCTCCTTCCGTATTTCTAGCAGCAGAGAAGTGTGCTGCCTCAGTTTGTAGGAAGTGGAAGTGTTCTGATCAGAATAAACTTTGTGGTTCAGAGACTCTCACACTGGATAGCAGGAGAGGATGGGGCTCACCTCACCTTGTGTGCTGCTCTGTGAGTACCCACATTCTACTCTGTTATTATGTACTCAACATGTGTGTGTCTGTAGACACACGGGGCATGTCTGTGTGTGTGTCTATGTTTGTATGCATGTCTGTCTGTACGTGTGTGCGTGTGATTTATGTGTGTGTGAAAAAGGGGTTCCTACATTGTTATGTACATTTTAAAAAATTTATTTGACCTAATGAGATGCTTCTCTCTGACTTGGTTGTAGTGCTGAGTGCTCTCCTCATCTCTGGAAACACTCAAGGTTGGTTGAAACACAGTAAAGTGCCATACAGTATGATACTGGATCACACCAATAATGAACTTCTATATCTGACTGCCTCTCAAACTTTCCTTTCTTCCTTGGCTACTGAAACTTCTCTTCCTTGTCAAATCAAATGAAACCGTTAATGAATGTACCTGGTGAGATTCATTCACTTATTTAACTATTATAAGTCCATCTAATGGCAATTCAGTATGCATAAGCCACTTTATCTCAGTATCCGATTGCACTATGTTGACCATTCACGCTGCTTATTATTCTTATTTTTATATATATTTTATTCTATATTTAAATTGTTGTATTCTTAGATTGTTTAGTTCTTAGAAATAGTTAAACTTTTGTACTTTTACTTAATTTAAGATTTGTATATGTTTAGTGTTTTGCACCTCCCTGCCACAGTAAATTCCGTGTTTGTATAACGTACATGGCGAATAAACCAAATTCTGATTCTGATTCTGATTTTGAGTTCATACACTCAGCTCTGTACAGGACATTGGTGGAGATCGTCTGTACACCGTCTGACAAGTCTTGATGGAGTGATAGGGTGACAGAGCAGTGTTGTGTGTGTTTCTGTAGAAAGTCCGAAGGCTGAGGTGACCCTGCATCCTGACCTGCAGCAGATATTTACAGGAAAGAGACTCACTCTCAGATGTCAGATACAGGGAGGGGAGAACAACATTGAATGGCGGTACTTTTTTAAGAGGGATGATGTAGACATCGGCAGTTCAGGGTCTGAACTCAAGATAGAATCTGTTGAGGAGTCCCACAGAGGTGCATACACCTGTGTTGGTAAAGACACAAGTAATGAGAAGTATTCTGACTGGAGTGATAAAGTGATGCTGACTGTAACAGGTATGTAAGATCACCTTCCTCAGATTAGTTAATTGAGGTTTTATATCATTTCATACAAGCAACATTAAAGGGAGGCAATGTTTAAAAAAATTAAAAAAGGTTTTTGAGAGAAACCTTCATTAATATTACATAGCTTATTATGTAGCTCAGTACCTGAACTCTACAGGGAAATCTCTTTTCCAGAGCTAAACACATTGGGTCATTAACATAGTCACTAAGGTGTTCAGTAGAGTGTGACCAGGTATGGAGCTACAGGGGTACCAAGCTAGAAGGAGGAGGAAGTGCTCCAGTCTGGTAGAAACAGTGTATCTGAAGACAACCTGACTGACTCTGGATATTCACTGAGAAGTGTTTGTAACAGAACCAGTAACTAACAGATACTCCTACTGTTACTGTCATGTGTCTTGTGTGTCCACAGCTATGCCCACAGCAACAGTGAGCATCTCTCCTCCTGCTCCTCACTACGCTAGAGAAATTGTTACTCTGCAGTGTGACATATCACAGCATGAAGACTGGAACTACATCTGGTTCATAAATGGCAAGGAGTATAGCGGTTGTACCAGTAAAAGCTGCTCCTTCACCATGGGTCATGACACAGTGAAGTACAGCTGTAGTGGGAGGAGGAGTGGTCAATCCCAGACTTCACAGCAGAGTCCTGACATATCTATAACTATTACAGGTGGGTTAACTAGACTACTGACAGCAGAACACATCAGCTGCTAGACCTTGTGAACATCAGGAAGCTTTCATTAACCTTAGAAACCTCACTGTCTAACCCTCCTGTTGTGTTTGTTTCTTGTTCACTACTTTTGTGTTCCTGGTCAAAAGTGACTGCCCCATTATAGCTGACTATAATTCCATAATAATCCATATATTATCAACTAATGTTGTGTAAGATCCTTTTAGCAACTTAAATTATTGTTTACATTTCAAGTTTAAACTTCTGTTTGCCATTTATGGCCTCTAGGCCTCATTGATACAAGCGTATGCAACTCGTTTTTGAGTGAAAGAAGCATAATATATGGATTATTTTGAATATGTACGCTTCGATTTCGGTCCGGTCTACCTCCTTCCAGTTGTCTTTGTAAACACGTCTACCCTTCATGTTAGTCATGTTTATGGTTTCAATGGAGGAACAGTTCCAAGCAGGATTTGATGTCATCAACCCAAGACATGTGATCTGATTGGCCCTGGGGTCATCCTGATGACATTTTCAGTCGACAGTCGACTTCTCCTCTCAAGTGGTGATGAAGACCAGGACAAACTCCCTTTCTTGGACAGGAATGTCACAACAACCTCAGCAGGGCCCTCTGCCTCATCACTAGATTGTTCAACATCGGTCGTCTCTTCGTCTGGATCATAGTCTGTGTGTGTATGTGTGTGTGTGTATGTGTGTGTGTGTGTGTGTGTATGTGTGTGTGTATGTGTGTGCGTATGTGTACTCAAACACATGTGCATGTTGGGGTCTGGGAGGGTAAGTGTGTCCATCTGTTGTATGGGTGTGTGCTTGAACAAAATTATATACAAACATTTTAGTCTTACCCAGTCATTCGAATGACCGGTCATTTTTGACTGGGAACACCACAGGTGTACAAAAGTTAAATAAAACAACACATTTTTATGAAATTCTGAAAATTTGTTTTTGGCTGTTTAGATACCCTGTGTGGACAAAGTCATGGAACCTTATGGCAATCAGAATAAATTAATTACATTTTTTCATAGAGAAAACTTGTACATCGGTCACTTTTGACTGGAACACAATCTCATTTACTTAAAGGGAGACTGCATATTTTGACAGGAAACTACCAATATGATCTAGCTGATCATGTCGCACAGTACCTGTAGTGTTCATTTTTCTTGTCTGCTTCCTGTGTGTCTTTAGTATGTGTAACTGGTCCTGTATTCCATAGCAGGTCATGTGATCTGGTAGTCAGGTAAAACAGAATGTAAGTTTGTGAGATCAGTATACTTTGACAGACTAGTGATCTGACTTGTTGTCAGACGTTGTTGTAGTTTAACAAACGTCAGAGACAGTCACTAAGGTGTTCAGTAGAGTGTGACCAGGTCTGGAGCTACAGGGGTACCAAGCTAGCAGGAGGAGGAAGTGCTCCAGTCTGGTAGAAACAGTCTATCTGAAGACAACCTGACTGACTCTGGATATTCACTGAGAAGTGTTTGTAACAGAACCAGTAACTAACAGATACTCCTACTGTTACTGTCATGTGTCTTGTGTGTCCACAGCTCTGCCCACAGCAACAGTGAACATCCTCTCTCCTCCTCCTGCTCCTCACTATCCTGGAGACACAGTCATTCTGCAGTGTGACATGTCACAGCATGAAGACTGGAACTACTACTTCTGGTTCATAAATAACCAGGACTATAAAGATTGTACCAGTAAAACCTGCTCCATGAAACTGGATCACAACAATCAGTACAGCTGTTTGGGGAGGAGTGGTCGACCCCAGGATTCACAGCATAGTGCGATCTTATCTATACCTGTTACAGGTGGGTTAACTAGACTACTGACAGCAGAACACATCAGATACTAGATCTTCGATCTCCCTGTCAGACACATTCACATTGTCAATATCTGGACATCATGGAACTGTATTACTTTATATGGTATTCATCATTTATCTTTAATTCATCTCTGTTGTCCTCAGCCCTCCCTAAAGCTACTCTGACTGTGACTCCAAACCCTGTCTACCACGGAGAGACAGTCTCTCTGAAGTGTTCAGTGGAGTCTGGTCCTGCCTGGAGCTACAGGTGGTACCAAGACAGAACAGAGATAAGAGTGGAGCAGTCTGGTAGACACAGGATATCTGGAGACTCCCTCACCATCAGTAAAGTAGAATCATCTGATCAGGGTCAATACTGGTGTAGAGGAGTGATACGATCCATATTTTCAAGAGACAGTGATTCCATCAGTATCACAGTGAAAGGTAATTTTTGGTGGTGGTGTATGTGAATGTATGTATGTGTGTAATGTTCTTGTGAACAAAATTAGTATTTTGTCATGAGAAATCCATATTGTCTTAATGTAGATGGTGGGGAAAAGTATATCCTTGTTTTTTTTTTATCAAACTTGTACTGGTTATGTGACAAAAAAATACAAAATGATAGAAAATCACAACCTAATTTAAGAAATACCATAATCTGTTATCAATTTATACAGCTGTGCCAACGGCCACACTTCAGTCGCACCAGACAGACATCTATACAGGTGACAGAGTGACTCTGACCTGCGCTGTGGAAGGTTCCTCTGGGTGGACGTTTTCCTGGTACAGACACACCACAGACTCTGACCCTGTGACCTCTGCTGGTTGGTCAACCTACTCTTTCAACCCTGGAAGTGTGTCAGAGGGGGGTCAGTTCTGGTGCAGAGGGGGGAGGGGAGACCCAGTCTTTTACACCCAGTACAGCAGCCCAGTCCATATTAATGTTACTGGTGAGTCTAGTACAGTTTCTCATCATACAGTGTAATATTTAAAATGTTAAACTATATGTTGTCTAATAACGGACATCATATAATTGTAAGAAACGGTGGTATTCATTTATTTGAATTGTATTTTATGAATCTCTAATTGACAGTATGGTGATAATAATGACTAATGACTTTTGTCTGTAATGCTGTGTGATCTTGTTGTGTGTTTGAACAGCGAGGCCCTCTGCTGTTGTGACTCTGAAGCCCAACTGGAGTCAGATATTCAGAGGGGAGAGTGTCACCCTCAGGTGTGACATACAGGGGACAGAGGACACAGACTGGGAGTATGAATGGGAGAGACCTGGGGTGTCCATGACAAGATGGACAGAACAAGAATACAAGATCATCAGGGCTGAGGAGTCTCACAGTGGTGACTACAAGTGTAGAGGTCAACGTGGAACAGACCAATCAGAGTGGAGTTCTGCTGTCAAACTGGAAGTTAAAGGTAAGTGAGGTACTATAACGTTTATACTGTATCAGTTGAGTATATTGTGACGAAAGATACAGAGACAAAAATATAGAGATGGTTAAACTCTGACACAAATGTAGGTAAATACGTTTAGTCAGGTTTCAATGATGACAAGTTTCAAGGTTGGTTGAAAGTGTCGTACAGTACGATACTGGATCACACCAATAATGAACTTCTATGTCTGACTGCCTCTCAAACTTTCCTTTCTTCCTTGGCTACTGAAACTTCTCTTCCTTGTCAAATCAAATTAAACTATTAATGACTGTAACTGGTGAGTTCATACACTCAGCTCTGTGCAGGACATTGGTGGAGATTGTCTGTACACCATCTGACAAGTCTTGATGAAGTGATAGGATGACAGAGCAGTGTTGTGTGTGTTTGTGTAGAGAGACCGAAGGCTGTGGTGACCCTGCATCCTGACCTGCAGCAGATATTTACAGGAGAGAGACTCACTCTCAGCTGTCAGATACAGGGAGGAGAGAACAACATTGAATGGCGGTACTTTTTTAAGAGGGATGATGTAGACATCGGCAGTTCAGAGTCTGAACTCAAGATAGAATCTGTTGAGGAGTCCCACAGAGGTGCATACACCTGTGTTGGTAAAGACACAAGTAATGAGAAGTATTCTGACTGGAGTGATAAAGTGATGCTGACTGTAACAGGTATGTCAGCTCACCTTCCTCAGATCAGTTAATTGAGGTTTTATATCACTTCATACAGGCAACATTAAAGGGAGGCAACGTTCAAAAATATTTTAAAAAGTTTTTTGAGAGAAACCTTCATTAATATTACTGTAGGAGCCATTTGGATTCATGTTTTAATCTTGTTTGGGACACTAGATGGCGCTCCACCTTAATTGGGCTGACACAATATAGGTGTGAACATTCATGCAGGTGTCAGGTGTTGCTTGACGGAGGGAGAGCGCATATAGCTTTTTGACCGCTTCATTTGTATTACCAAAGGTCTGTTACATGTAAATTAGATGCAAGTTTGGATGTATGGACATGCTTATGAATTGGATATTACCGTGAGAAATAAAGTTTGCATAACCAAGAACGAGAACGCAAGGGTGGAAAGTTATTTTACATCTAACAAACGCGTCAATCAAGTGCTTAGTCAGCAATCCCTCTGGGCTTTAAGGTTAGACGTAGCCCATACAATTACATAGATTATCTTGTAGCTCAGTACCTGAGCTTTACAGGGCAATCTCTTTTCCAGGGCTAAACACATTGGGCCATTAACACAGTCACTAAGGTGTTCAGTAGAGTGTGACCAGGTCTGGAGCTACAGGGGTACCAAGCTAGCAGGAGGAGGAAGTGCTCCAGTCTGGTAGAAACAGTCTATCTGAAGACAACATGACTGACTCTGGATATTCACTGAGAAGTGTTTGTAACAGAACCAGTAACTAACAGATACTCCTACTGTTACTGTCATGTGTCTTGTGTGTCCACAGCTCTGCCCACAGCAACAGTGAACATCCTCTCTCCTCCTCCTGCTCCTCTCTATCCTGGAGACACAGTCATTCTGCAGTGTGACATATCAGAAAATGCAGACTGGAACTACTACTTCTGGTTCATAAATGGCCAGGAGTATAGCGGTTGTACCAGGAAAAAATGCCCCACGACCCTGCCTTATTACAATGTTCAATACAGCTGTGCGGGGAGGAGGAGGAGTGGTCGACCCCAGGATTCACAGCATAGTGCTATCTTATCTATAGCTGTTACAGGTGGGTTAACTAGACTACTGACAACAGAACACATCAGCTACTAGATCTTTGATCTCCCTGTCAGACACATTCACATTGTCAATATCTGGACATCATGGAACTGTATTATTTTATATGGTATGCATCATTTTTCTTTAATTCATCTCTGTTGTCCTCAGCCCTCCCTAAAGCTACTCTGACTGTGACTCCAAACCCTGTCTACCACGGAGAGAAAGTCTCTCTGAAGTGTTCAGTGGAGTCTGGTCCTGCCTGGAGCTACAGGTGGTACAAAGACAGAACAGAGATCAGAGTGGAGAAGTCTGGTAGACACAGGATATCTGGACATTCCCTCACCATCAGTAAAGTGGAATATTCTGATTGGGATCAATACTGGTGTAGAGGAGAGATACCGTCCAGATCCATATCCACATTACAGAGTGATTCCATCAGTATCACAGTGACAGGTAGTTTGTGTTTGTGGTGGTGTGTCCAGGGGCGGACTGGCAATCGGGGATACCGGGGGGATCCCCGGTGGCCGACAGGGTTGGGATGGTCATTTCTTTGTAATCATCCAAAATAATGTTAAGTGTATGGGTATTTTTCCAAGTAGGCCACTGATTGGTCGATACGTGCGATGCATTGAGTGGGCAACGCGCCGTGTATTGAGTGGGCAGGTCTGACAGTAACTTCCGGATCACTTTTTTCCCCCAGTCCGTCCCTGGGTATGTCTGTGTGTTAGTATGTGTGTTAGTGTGTGTGTGTGTGTATGTGTGTGTGTGTGTGTGTGTGTAATATTCATATAAATTGTTTGTGTTTTTTCATGAGATATCTAGATTTTCAAGAGTCAGCAAATTACAATATCCTCTGAATATGTCACTCTTGAGGGAATCCATCCTGGCTTGTAGGAGCATCAAGGGGGTTACCAACGTTAGCTTCCTCCATTGTCGGTGTAGCAGAGTGCTGTGTTTTACGGCCGACCCTCGTGGAGTCTTGCTTTGGCTTAGACATAGTGTACGGTCAAAAAACGAAAAAAGACACCTAGAAAGTTTCCTAAGTTCGTCTAAAATTGTTTCGGATTGATTTTGTGGAAAACAGTACAATAAAAGGTGTATTTAAGTCACATGGTCTCAGAGCTGTAAGGGGACACGTCTACTCCCTTCTGTGCTCCATAGCGCCCCCGATTTACAATATCTTTATGTTAATGGTGAGTTATGGGAGTTATTAAAAGTAAAGATCAGACTGTGATCATATTTTGTATGCAAGATCATCATTTGAGAACTGAACCAGGCAAACTTAATATCTTGACATTTACTGGAATATTCAATATTTATAACTGAACCTGTATTCTAATAGCTACTGTTACTGTCATGTGTCTTGTGTGTTCACAGCTCTGCCCACAGCAACAGTGAAGATCTCTCCTCCTGCTCCTCACTATCCTGGAGACACAGTCACTCTGCAGTGTGACATATCAGAGAATGAAAACTGGAGCTACGTCTGGTTCGTATATGGCAAGGAGTATAACGGTTGTGTCAGTAAAACTTGCTCCTTCACCCTGGGTCATGGCAAAGTGAGGTACAGCTGTGAGGGAAGGAGGAATGTTCGACCTCAGTCTTCACAGCATAGTGCTATCTTATCTATACCTGTTACAGGTGGGTTAACTAGACTACTGACAGCAGAACACATCAGCTACTAGACCTTTGATCTCCCTGTCAGACACGTTCACATTGTCAATATCTGGACATCATGGAACTGTATTACTTTATATGGTATGCATCATTTTTCTTTAATTCATCTCTGTTGTCCTCAGCCCTCCCTAAAGCTACTCTGACTGTGACTCCAAACCCTGTCTACCACGGAGAGACAGTCTCTCTGAAGTGTTCAGTGGAGTCTGGTCCTGCCTGGAGCTACAGGTGGTACAAAGACAGAACAGAGATCAGAGTGGAGCAGTCTGGTAGACACAGGATATCTGGAGACTCCCTCACCATCAGTAAAGTGGAATATTCTGATTGGGGTCAATACTGGTGTAGAGGAGAGATACCGTCCAGATCCATATCCACATTACAGAGTGATTCCATCAGTATGACAGTGAAAGGTAATTTTTGGTGATGGTGCGTGTGTGTGAATGTAAGTGTGTAATGTTCTTGTGAATTGTCCGTATTTTGTCATGAGAAATCCAGATTGTCTTAGTGTAGATGGTGGGGAAAAGTATGTCCTTGTTTTTTCTTCATCAAAGTTGTACAGGTTAAGTGACAAAAAAAGACTAAATGAAAGAAAACCACAACCTAATTTAAGAAATACCATGAATAATGTTTTATCAATTTATACAGCTGTGCCAACGGCCACACTTCAGTCGCACCAGACAGACATCTATACAGGTGACAGAGTGACTCTGACCTGCGCTGTGGAAGGTTCCTCTGGGTGGACGTTTTCCTGGTACAGACACACCACAGACTCTGACCCTGTGACCTCTGCTGGTTGGTCAACCTACTCTTTCAACCCTGGAAGTGTGTCAGAGGGGGGTCAGTTCTGGTGCAGAGGGGGGAGGGGAGACCCAGTCTTTTACACCCAGTACAGCAGCCCAATCCATATTAATGTTACTGGTGAGTCTCTCATCATACAGTGTAATATGTAAAATGCTAAACTATATGTTGTCTAATAACGGACATCATATAATTGTAAGAAACGGTGGTATTCATTTATTTGAATTGTATTTTATGAATCTCTAATTGACAGTATGGTGATAATAATGACTAATGACTTTTGTCTGTAATGCTGTGTGATCTTGTTGTGTGTTTGAACAGCGAGGCCCTCTGCTGTTGTGACTCTGAAGCCCAACTGGAGTCAGATATTCAGAGGGGAGAGTGTCACCCTCAGGTGTGACATACAGGGGACAGAGGACACAGACTGGGAGTATGAATGGTGGACACCTGGGCTGTCCATGACAAGATGGACAGAACAGGAATACAAGATCATCAGTGCTGACAAGTCTCACAGTGGTGACTACAAGTGTAGAGGTCAACGTGGAAAACACCAATCAGAGTGTAGTTCTGTTGTCAAACTGGGAGTTAAAGGTAAGTGAGATACTATCACGTTCATACTGTATCAGTTGAGTATATTCTGACTAAAGAGATTGTTAAACTCTGACACAAATGTAGGTAAGTACGTTTAGTCAGGTTTCAATGATGATGATTAACACTTTAAATAAACATTATTTGCCACATGATCTGAAAATGTGTTTACATCTTGTCATCCCAGATGGTCTCCAGCCTGTCCTGAGAGTGTCTCCCTCGTGGATGAATCCTGGAGACTCAGTGACTCTGAGCTGTGAGGTTGGAGACTCATCTACAGGCTGGAGCTTCTCCTTCTACAGAGCTGCTCCCTCTCTACCAGACCAGCCCTACTCTGTAGAGCTCCTCTCTGACCGTGAGCAGACTACAGGGAACTCCTCCACTCTGCAGCTAGCTGCTCCCTCTCACACAGCAGGATATATGTGTAGAGCTGGGAGAGGAGAGACAGTCTACTACTCTGACTACAGTAATCCACAGTTTCACTGGTCTGGAGGTAATGCTGCTGTCTTGTGATGTGTGTTTGTGTATCTGACCATCTGTGCATCTGTCTGACTTACTGGAGGGCTGTATTCGATTCTCAAATGGATTCTCTGTCTCTCTCTCTCTCTCTCTCTCTCTCTCTCTCTCTCTCTCTCTCTCTCTCTCTCTCTCTCTCTCTCTCTCTCCATCAGATCAGCATTCCTCAGTGTCTCTCAGCGTAAGCACTAACAGATCTCAGCACCTCGTGTCTGAGTCTGTCTCTCTGAGCTGTGAGCTGAAGGGGAACTCTACTGGATGGACACTGAAGAGGTACACAGGCAGTGAGCTGTATACTGTGTGCTCCTCTGTCAAGGGATCAACTACAGGATCCACCTGCATCATCAGGTCCTTAAACGTAGGGCACAGTGGAGTGTTCTGGTGTGAGTCTGGCTCAGGAGAGTACAGTAACGCTGTCAACATCACAGTACATGGTGTGTTCATGATACCTGATTATCTAAATAGTGTTCAATTGGGACATTTTTATGAGCATGACTTTACACTACATTGAAACTTCCTGATTTCCAGTTGGCCCTGTGATCCTGGAGAGTCCTGTCCACCCTGTCACTGAGGGAGACTCTGTGACTCTGCGCTGCAGACACAAGACTCCTCCATCAAGCCCCAAGGTAGACTTCTACAAAGATGGTAACCTGATCAGGAATGAGACCACAGGAGAGATGACCATCCCTGCAGTATCCCAGTCAGATGAAGGCCTCTACAAGTGTACATACTCTGACAGGGAAGAATCCCCACAGAGCTGGCTGCTGGTGAGAGGTGAGTCGGCGGTTTTTCAGAGAATCTGTTTGAGTCTGTCATTTCTAAGTCAGGTCGTTACAACAGCAAACACGTTCAAGTATAATGTTTCTGTATGTCTCTCCAGCATTAGTGAAAGATTGTGTTTGTCTCTCCAACATTAATGAGGAATTGTGCATGTCTCTCCATTATTAATGAGTTGTTGTGTCTCTCCGGGTGCAGTTCTCCCCTCTTCTGTAGGATTGATGGCGGGTCTGGTTGTGACTAGTGTTTTACTGTTTCTCCTCATACTGCTGTTGCTAGGCTGGCGAAGGTTCAAAGGTGAGAAGGTTGATAAAACGTCTTCCTCCTCTTCCAGGTCCAGTGATTAAATACCCAACCTCATTCTAACCCCATCAATATCATTTAGAAAGACTGTAATTGAAACATTGTATATGTTTTGTGTTGCAGGTGCTCAGTCTAGTGGGGCATCTATGTGAGTAAACCACCCATCTCTCTCAACCATCACAGCTGACAGAGAGATTACATTTGTAGACTAAACTTTGTATCCAACATAGTTGTGTCACTAAGTTAGACATTAAGACTCAAAAGAAAAGAAACCAGGGCAGCATAATATCTATAGGGATGTTTTTATAGTCTGCATTATAATGTGATGTTGGTGGTTGTCCTCACCTCTTATTCTAATCATTTTGTTTATAGATCTTCCCAGTCACAGAGCACCAATCATGTCTTAGATGGTGTCCAGATAGCCAATCAGAACCAAGCTCCTGCTGGAAACGCCCCTCTGCAGCATGGGCAAGGTCAGTCTTAGCCAATCACATTCTCTCTACACACGCCATGCAGAATACAGTGTTTTAGATTCCACAAAAAAACTATTATCATTCAAGAATAGATTTTCCTTGATGCGTATCTCAAACTCTCTCCCTACTGACCAGCAGATGGCCTCGACAACATATTTTACATACTTGTTGTAACAACACAAACACACAACATAAACTCACAACATAAACACACAACAAAACACACAGCACACTCAAGTCCATCAATGTGAGATAGAATCAGTATGATGATGGTCTAGTCCTACTGGTACCACACTACCAGGACAGTATGATGATGTGATACCTAGTAGATGGTCTAGTTCTACTGGTACCACACTGACTGGACTCCTCCAGAAACAATCCTGTCACAAAGCGTCATCCATGAGTTAGTTGTCATGAGTATCATGTACGAATCCTGTCATGGTTTCACTGCAGAGTCACTGTGGTCTGTGTGTGCTGTTCATGCTCAAGGTGTGGAGGCTGGACCAAGTGACCTGACCTACGCCCAGATTGAGCTCAAAAAGATGAAAAAACCCAAGAGAAAGACAGGTGATTGTAATCAGCTGTTTCATACAGGTGCTAGTATCACTGTTAACAAGCTGTCTAATACAGTTTGCCAATGATCTACCTTTTAGCATCACATACACCTGATGGTCTATAGTGTATGTATAACACATAGCTTCTTGTTTAAAATGACAGTTTGTTTTTTACATGTTTATGTTGCTCTTTAGGAAAGCAAGCAGAATCAGAGGAAGACACCATTTATTCCAAGGTGGCCACAGGACCTCCCTCTGGTAAGGATGTCCTCCATTTTCTCAACAGAAGGCAGAAACAGAAGGACATGAAGAAATCCTGTTTTTGCAATGTCATTTTCACTGCCATACACAGAGCGTGGAAATAGTGATGTCATATCCTCCGATCATAGTGGTGTTAGATGCAAGTGTCTCGGTATGCTGCAGTTTGTTGGACATAATTATATCACCATGGAGACGTGATACACATTAGACAAGCAAAGTGTAGAAATATAATGCAAACACCACTTTATCAAGCACATATCAAAGACAAGTCTAGAGTAGTTGTCCCAGCTCCAGACCACCAGTCAGAGCCTCGCAACCAGTCTTTTAGCCAATAATATCGTGGCCTATGGTTGACAGTGAGTGTTTTGTTTCCTGTGTTGGTCTGTAGGTGGCGCTGGACCAAGTGACCTGACCTACGCCCAGATTGATCTCAAAAAGATGAAAAAACCCAAGAGAAAGACAGGTGATTGTAATCAGCTGTTTCATACAGGTGCTAGTATCACTGTTAACAAGCAGTCTAATACAGTTTGCCAATTATCTACCTTTTAGCATCACATACACCTGATGGTCTATAGTGTATGTATAACACATAGCTTCTTGTTTAAAATTACAGTTTGTTTTTACATCTTTATGTTGCTCTTTAGGAAAGCAAGCAGAATCAGAGGAAGACACCATTTATTCCAAGGTGGCCACAGGACCTCCCTCTGGTAAGGCTGGCAGAAACGGAAGGACATGAAGAAATCCTGTGCGTTTACGCAATGTCATTTTCACTGCCATACACAGAACGTGGAAATAGTGATGTCATATCCTCCGGTCGTCACAGTGGTTTTTCTGAGTAGTGGAGTTAGATGCAAGTGTCTCGTTATGCTGCAGTTTGTCGGA
This sequence comes from Osmerus mordax, assembly GCF_038355195.1. NCBI lineage: Eukaryota > Metazoa > Chordata > Actinopteri > Osmeriformes > Osmeridae > Osmerus > Osmerus mordax. The sequence goes on along the minus strand of NC_090072.1, from coordinate 2,478,811 downwards.
CATAATTATATCAGATGGCTGAGCGTTGAAGGAATCAGGCTATTAATCAGAAGGTGCCGGTTCGATTCCCGGCTGTGCCAAATGATGTTGTGCCCTTGGGCAAGGCACTTCACCCTACTTGCCTCGGGGGAATGTCCCTGTACTTACTGTAAGTCGCTCTGGATAAGAGCGTCTGTTAAATAACTCAATGTAAATCACCATGGACACGTGATACACAATAGACAGGCAAAGTGTAGAAATATAATGCAAACACCACTTTATCAAGCACATATCAAAGACCAGTCTAGAGTAGTTGTCCCAGCTCCAGAGCACCAATCACAGCCCTGCAACCAGTCTTTTAGCCAATCATATCGTGGCCCATGGCTGACAGTGAGTGTTTTGTTTCCTGTGATGGTCTGTAGGTGGCGCTGGAGCAGATGACGTGACCTATGCCCAGGTTGACTTAAAGGGCAAGAAAGCTAAGAAATCAGGTGATTACCCCTCAGTTCTCTCCTTTACAACCCTCTCATCCCTGACAGTGAGAGTTGTGAATGGGTGAATAAAGTGAGTGAATGAATGAGAGAGAGATGATGAGAGAGATAAACACCTACCCTATCACAACTTATGGAGGTAACGGAGAAGATTCATATACTGTGAAAAACAAAGACTACTACTATTATATTATTTTAACCGTCTATAACAAATATATTCTTGTTAATCAGCTCTCTGTCCTGCAGACATGTTGACCACCAGGGAGCCGGATGCTGTCTACTCTGCAGTGAGGACAGGGTGAGGGGTCCTCCCTGGATGCTGTCTACTCTGCAGTGAAGACAGGGTGAGGGGTCCTCCCTGGATGCTGTCTACTCTGCAGTGAGGACAGGGTGAGGGGTCCTCCCTGGATGCTGTCTACTCTGCAGTGAGGACAGGGTGAGGGGTCCTCCCTGGATGCTGTCTACTCTGCAGTGAGGACAGGGTGAGGGGTCCTCCCTGGGACCTGAAGCTGAACTCCTGATCTGAGTCTGATCTGAGTCACTGTTGACAGTCTGTTTACTGGCGTTTTGTTGTCATGACAGTGTACGTGTTTGGGTTGAGGTCGTTTTTTTACACACAAAGACAGGTACATATTCATGAACCGACACGTCAGGAAATGCACTCACGTATACACATATAACATGCAGACACACACACATGCGCAGACAGGCACACACACACACACACACACACAGACACATGCACACACACAGACACACACATACACATCTGTTTGATGTGAATAATAGCTTAGCAACCTGTGTGATGTAGCTGCTTAGTGTAATGTTTTGTAATTTGGAGGATTTTATGCAACTAAATTAATTGAAAGTGTCTTTATATAGGTGTCTTTATTTTTATGCAGCATTTTAAAGCATTTTTAATACATAGTTAGTCGATTATTTCTGGATATGTGTTGATAGAATATTCTTGATGTGTGCTTTTTTACTTCCCATTTTAATGTATTAATAAAACCTTTATTGACCCTTCTTCAAAGTGTCTGTTTGAATAATTGTTTTACGAATTGTTTTTTAACTTCCATGATCAGCTGTATTGAATCTAGTTTAACAGTGACTGTGTCCATTGCTGAAGTTTTACTATAACTATTACAGTAGGCGCACCTAGCTGTGATCTAGTGGGAGAATCATATCATCAATGAAAAAGGTACTATTTATGTACCCATAAATACTGTATGTATTGCTACCAAACGACTGATATCTATAATATTGCTCTTTGTCAGCTAATCTGATCAACTGGACAGTCTCACTAGTACAGTATAAACGGCTGATGACTACTCCCTCAGTTGGTGTCTACGATGATGGTCTATGACATCACAGGCCACTTAGATGAACCTGAAAATAGACCTTGTCTGACCCACTGTTACTCCCAGATGGGTCTGCAGTCCTGCTGTGAGCAATGTCTTGTTTCTGTTCTGCCCCGTCATCACTTCTATCTGAAAATGGTTGCCTTCCAGAGCCTTTCTGTGTCATAGGCCTCTCCCTATTCACTCACTTCTCCTTTTTCAACAAACTCCTTGTTGCATAGTTGTTGTAAATTGAATTTACGTGCATACTGACTAGTAGTGGTTACAATGATAAGATATGGAAAGGTTCTACAAACTTTTACTTTGATAAAAAAAAATAAAAAAAATGTTTGGAGATAAGAAAATGTATCAAGTGGAAATCTTGAGCTGATGAATCTTGACATGTTCCATCTTACATCTACAGCTCGGCTCGTCTAGTGTTAGGGACAGCGTCTCACAGACACTAAAAGGGGTCACTGGCAGTTGTTTACTTCTATATTTTCACCCTAAGAAGTTTTTTTCAAGGAAGAAGAAAGAACGTACCACTCGACTATGTCATAGGTGCTGTTTGCTCTGTGGTTCCAGTATTGCTGGGCGTTGACACGACAACGCGCGGGTCGCTTTTGTTTTCGGGTCGGACCACAAACAGGCTGTTGTGAGGAAAAAATAGCCTAGCGTTTAATGGTCATGGAAACCGAGTGTCTCTTTCATCCTGTGTCTGGTCTAGGTGGAGGCTGTTCTGAGGAGGCCCAGGGTGTGTCTGGTCTAGGTGGAGGCTGTTCTGTGGAGGCCCAGGGTGTGGGGGGGTCTAGGTGGAGGCTGTTCTGTGGAGGCCCAGGGTGTGTCTGGTCTAGGTGGAGGCTGTTCTGAGGAGGCCCAGGGTGTGTCTGGTCTAGGTGGAGGCTGTTCTGAGGAGGCCCAGGGTGTGTCTGGTCTAGGTGGAGGCTGTTCTGTGGAGGCCCAGGGTGTGGGGGGGTCTAGGTGGAGGCTGTTCTGAGGAGGCCCAGGGTGTGTCTGGTCTAGGTGGAGGCTGCTCTGAGGAGGCCCAGGGTGTGGGGGGGTCTAGGTGGAGGCTGTTCTGTGGAGGCCCAGGGTGTGGGGGGGTCTAGGTGGAGGCTGCTCTGAGGAGGCCCAGGGTGTGTCTGGTCTAGGTTACTGACTCTGACGCGAGGGGGGTTTCTATAACTGGACCACAGCCTTTGACTTCATGAGAAACAGCGTAGAACAGGAAGAGGCGGTGCCCTCTGAAACAAGGGGGGGGGGGGAGGGGGGGTTATGGTAGTCTGAAAGCTCCACTTCCTGGTCCTGGTGTCTCCTTGGTTACGTACTAACTCATTTGTAGCCGTCTGCAACATTTACCGTTTATGGAAGCGTTTGCCGTGTGCACGAGGACTGAGAGTGTGAGAACCAGCGTCCACAGGTGTGCACACGCATGAACACACAGACATGCACATGCATCCACATGTAAACACGCACCGGCACAGCTACACTCACAGATACAAACACACACACAGATACAAACACACACACAGATACAAACACACGCACAAACATGCACTCACACATAGATGCAAACACACACACACAGATGTGAACACACACACAGAGATATGAACATTCACACACAGACGCAAATACACACAAACAGATACGAGGGGGGGGTGGGTGGGGGTGGGGGAGGGTTGTTGTGAAGCATTCCACTTCCCATAAGCAGATCGTGTCACGCAGGGAGCCACTGACACCACCTCCTCACACTCTTGAACTGTGCAGCACGCCGTCTGAGGAAGTCTGCCCCACCCCCTGCCCTCTCTCTCTCTCTCTCTCTCTCTCTCTCTCTCTCTCTCTCTCTCTCTCTCTCTCTCTCTCTCTCTCTCTCTCTCTCTCTGTCTTAACAGACAGGATGAGCAGTCTTTTGGAGGAAACGGAATAGTCAAACCTCACAGACATGGTCTCTGGAGAGCGCCTGCTCTTCCTCTCCGCTCCCGGGGGAGTGCTCTCCCTCCTCTTCCTCCACGGTAAGAGACCAGCGTCGTCACGTCAACACCTTGATGTCTTAGCGTCTCTGCCTGGCGTGCGCTTGGCACGGCGCCAGGGCACCACATCGTTCCACTTTACTGTAGGACGCCGCTCCAGATTGCCTTGTTCCTGTCTTAGGTCTTTGAATTGGAGGTTTATAGGGACGCTAACCCTGGTCTAACCTAGTCTAACCTGGTCTAACCTAGTATAACCTGGTCTAACCTGGTCTAACCTAGTCTTACACGTCTCCTATGATAGCATAAATACTAATCCTGTCTGATCTTGCTGAGCTGCACTGTTGAGCAATGGATGTTGTAGAGTAAGTACTTGCTCAGGATATTCTCTGTGGTTTAAGGAAGCAAGAAAACCCACAACTAACTGCCAGAGACTGTTTGCTCACTGCTCTCTCCCATACGCGCCAGCATGGCTTTTAATTCATGAGTGGACATTTCCTCCTCTGCTGTATTGTATCTCAGTGTTCGAGAAGGTGAAAGGGGAAGAAAGAGAGGGAGAGGGGAGGAAGAAAGGAGGGGAGAGGATGGGGAGATGAGGGAGAGAGGAAGGAGAGAGGAGAAAGAGAGAGGAGGGGGGAGGAGGGAGAGAGGAGGGGGGAGAGGAGGGAGAGAGGAGGGGAAGTGCGAGGGGACAGAGAGAGGAGGGAGAGAGAAGATAGGCGGGAGGGAGAGAGGAGGTGGAGGGATGGAGAAGGGAAGGAGAGTGGAGGGAGAGAGGAGGGGGAGGGATGGAGGAGGGGGGAGAGTGGAGGGGGAGGGTCGTAAATGACACAAATGTCTGTTCGATTCCTTAAAGTTCGCTTGTGTTAGTTTGGTTCGATTCAGCTTGGGTTTGTTTCTTTGTGCTGGGGTGTGTTTGTCTGATATCAGTGGATTTGTGTTTCTGGGGGAGGGGGAGTTGTGCCGAAGGTGTATTGATAAAGATCTGACCACTTCTCTTTCCTGATTCACGGCTGGAGTGTGTGTGTGGTTGTGTGTGTTTGTGGTGGTGTGTGTTTGTGTGTGTAGGTGGGGGGGAGGGCGGGTTATAATATAAAACCTTCATTGCGCATTATGATGATGAATATGATGATGATGATGATAGAAGAACATGAATAACATGAGTAGAACGGTATAACAATGATGGGGATGGAAAATATTATGATTCATAATTCTTTTTTTTTTTACTCCTGTGGGCATGTGTTTTTGTGTGTTTGTGCGTGTGTGTGTGTGTGTCGAATCATTGTGTCTGTGTGCTGACCATTTGTGCATGTGTCTGTGTGTGTGTCTGTGTGTGTGTCTGTGTGTGTGTCTGTGTGTGTGTCTGGGTGTGTGTCTGGGTGTGTGTCTGTGTGTGTGTCTGGGTGTGTGTCTGTGTGTGTGTCTGTGTGTGTGTCTGGGTGTGTGTCTGTGTGTGTGTCTGGGTGTGTGTCTGTGTGTGTGTCTGTGTGTGTGTCTGGGTGTGTGTCTGGGTGTGTGTCTGTGTGTGTGTCTGTGTGTGTGTCTGGGTGTGGACCGTTTGTGTGTTCTGTGTGTGTGTGATTATGTCTGCATGCGGTGTGTCTTTGTGTGTGTGTGTGTGTGTGTGTGTGTGTTTCAGGTGTGGGGGCACTTGCATCTCAGGTGATCAACAAGACAGAAGGGGAGAGTGTGCTGTTTCAGTTTAACAGCTTTAGGGGAGAAGCCCAGTATGAGGTTGTGCGGTGGAAATTCAATAGCAACACAGTCATCGCAGAAAAATATAATGGAACAGAGCCGAAATATCCAAGTCAGTTGTTTGGAGGAAGACTAGAAATGAACACCGGAAATTTCAGTTTGACAGTGAAGAGCCTAGAACTAAAGGACTCTGGGATATTCAGTGTTGTGGCGGATTTATTCAAGGGAAATCAACCAGGCACACAGGACATCCCTCTTCAGGTCTACAGTAAGATGGCTGCTTCTGATCCATTCATCCCAGAAGATGATGTGGTGCCTGAGTGTCATTGAATACTGATCCGCCCCTCTCTCTTCTTCTCTCTCTTCTTCTCTCTCTTCTTCTCTCTCTTCTTCTTTCTCTTCTTCTCTCTCTTCTTCTCTCTCTTCTTCTCTCTCTTCTTCTCTCTCTTCTTCTTTCTCTTCTTCTCTCTCTTCTTCTTTCTCTTCTTCTCTCTCTTCTTCTCTCTCTTCTTCTTTCTCTTCTTCTCTCCCCTTTTCCCCCTCTCACACTCTCCCTTTTTTCATTCTTGCTCGCCTCTTCTCCATTTCTCTCTCCCTCACTTTTCTCTCCCTCCCCTCCCTCCCTCCGGTGGCTCAGAGTCTATAACTGAGGCAAAAATCGACTCCAACTCCACCTGGCAGTCGGAGAGTAGCTTGTGTGATGTCTGGGTGAGCTGCTCTTCTCCAGGACACAGCGATGTGTCCTACACCTGGTGGATAAACAACCAGACCCACCATCTCCCCCAGGTGAAGCTACCCCTAGAATCAGCAGGGCGAGTCACCGTGAGCTGCACCGCCCAGAACCCCGTCAGTCATAAAATCGCATCACAAACAGTGACGTGCATCAAGGAAACTGCGCTGGATTCCACAGGTAGGCTTTGTCAGGAGGACGGGTCTGATCTTACTTTGCGATATTTCATATCCTCAAGCTCACGCTAGAAGCTGTTTCATGGTAAGGTGTGAAATACATTTTGGGGATAACCGGGATGAGTGTAACAGGTTGTGTTCTCTGTTCAGAAGGCCCGTATGTCATCATCGGTGTTTCAGCATGTGCTGTCCTTCTCCTCTTCCTTATTGTGGCCTTGGTCTGCTATAAATGCAGAAAAACTGGTAATATTCTCCACTCCGATACACTGGGCTCTACTCTACTGTTTTCTATTGTTTCCCTCACATATGTCTGTGCTCTACAGCACTCTTCGCTTTCTAATACATTTACATTTAGTCATTTAGCAGACACTCTTATCCAGAGCGACTTACAGTAAGTACAGGGACACTCTCCCCGAGGCAAGTAGGGTGAAGTGCCTTGCCCAAGGACACAACGTCATTTTGCACGGCTAGGAATCGAACCAACAACCTTCTGATTAATAGCTCGACTCCCTAACCGCTCAGCCATCTGACCCATCTGAGCTAATACACTCTTCTCGCTCACCCTTTCCTCCCTCTAGTACATTAACATTTAGTCATTTAGCGACTTACAGTAAGTACAGGGACATTCCCCCCGAGGCTAATACGGTGAAATGTGAAGTGACTGTTCTAGACTGCTTATCAACGCGCTCTAGAGGAACACGCGATTCTTGCCTAACATCCCGTTCTTTTTTTAAATGTGACAGAGGCAAACACAGACCTGATAGCAGACACCATATATGCTGACATTACGGACAACATAGAGATGAAAGACGTAAGTCCCAAACGAGCCTATCTTTAGTTAGTAAGAGTACTGGCGATAATAGTAAAGGTACTGGTATAGTCCAGGGGCAGTACTGGGACTGTGAGGAGGGAGGGCGGGTCTTACACCAACCACAGGGTTGAATACTGTGAAATCTAAATATTTAAACTGTTTTGTATTTAGTTCAATCCTATGTCATAGAGATGGTTCTGTTGTTGTTGTTGCAGAAGCCAGCTAGCAACACCATCAACCCTGACTCCATCTACGAAACTGTCAAAGACCATGTTGTAATACCTGCAAACAAGGTGAGAATGTTCTCACCCAAATGCACATTAAAAACTCAACTATTAAACTCCCCAAAACATGTTAATTTAACACAGGGGTGTGTTATATATATATATATATATATATATATGTACACTTAAGTAACATGATCACTCCTGGTAGTAAATGAAAACATTGACATTTCTTGTGAATGGTCACCGTGACGTCACTTCTACGTTGTTCATAAACTTCCCTGTGCTGTGTTGTCTCTCTCAGCCTCTGACGGTTTACGACACGGTCCAGTTCGATCGAACGCTGGCGCCCGACTCCGCCGGGGTCTCTCAGTACCAGCATGTGCTTTAGCTGAAGCGCCGGTAAAAAAAAAAAAATTGGATCTCAGCCGTGACACCTAGCCTACGGAAGACGTGCGTCGTCCTGTTCTGGGGGGCTTTTATGGTTATTTGTGATCCCCAACAAGGAAGTAAATGCGGAATGAACAGTGTGAATTGGGATGGCAGCATCTAGCTCATGTGGATGCTCTTGAGGTTGTCAAGGTAACTTATTTACTATTATGCTAAGCTAATGCTGTATACATTATTGATACATTAAGCAGTATTATGTCAAATGAATGGATTTTATACTTTACTATTCTTGATGTCATCAGTGAAATTGTTTTTTATCCAGTATATATTTTCTTTTTCACAAGGAAGCTAAGATGTAGGCTATTTGTATAGAACAGCTAATAAATAAGATAAAATAAATTACAGACTTGTTATTTCTTTTACCAAAAATAATGTAATGATTATATGAAATCATGTTCCAAATCATAAAATATGTTCCAAATATTCTAATACAATAGGCATTTCAAACTACAGTATATATATTAATAAATGAACAATGTTTTGTAGTCAAGTCAAGTCATTTTTATTTATAGAGCACATTTAAAAACAGCCAATGCCGACCAAAGTGCTGTACAAAATCATCAAATAGGGCAAAACAACAATAAATAAGAACAACAGACAAACAACATAATTACAGTAAGCACGAGTGACCCTAAACTGACTCGAAAGCCAAAGAATAAAAATATGTTTTAAACAACCAAGATTTAACATTAGACAGAAACAATTCACCCCCTCAACATCTCTACCTTGTACCTAAAAAAGTTTAAAACATAATAACAACAAAGTATTTGTTATGGTTCAGGGTGTAGATATTAGCTTGGTGAAGAGGATTTTCAGGAGTTGCCTAATTTTGAACTGTTTTCAGACTCCTGAATCTTTTACACAGTTGAATTTCTTATCCCTGAAGAAGAATAGAGAATGAACGATGTTTGTTAGTAATCAAAGCTTGTGGGGTTGTCTAAGAAAAAAATACAAAATAAAAAGGAAATAAAATTTACATACCTACATTTTTCTTTGCAATTATCTACCATCTTTTTCAGTTTTTCTGTAAAAGATGGAAGTGGCAGAAACACACAGCATTTACCAAACTAATGTTAAAGAGAGATAATAGTAATTTTGATAGATAAATCTAAGCTGCAAAGTCATTTTAAATGTATTAATTTCTAGCCGTACTTACCATTAAACTTGTACGCAAAGAGTCCACCAACTATAACTCCAAATACAAATATAAGACAGATAACAAAATCTGAAATACAGGGTTTGTGATACAGGATAGGAAGGAAAATGGGCTTGTCTCCTGTAGGAAGATTACAAAAATCAACATTGTAATTATATATATGTCAATTTAATTATAATCAGTCTTTCAAAAAATATATTTTCATTGTAATAGGCTTAATAACGGAAAATAAAATGTTCCGTTGGTTTCAGTCACGCTGGCCTCAGACTTACCCTTATACGTCATTTCTACAACTTCAAACTCCTCGCTGTCGTCGTTGGCCGTGACGCATGTTAGGTTAACATAGCGGGATGCGTTTTGCTTGAAGAATACAAACAGCTCGGTGGAATTGCCGACACTTTTCTGAAAGAAGGCTTCGTTGACCAGTGAAGGTTCAGATTTCCAGGAGATGTTGGTGCCCTGTAATGGGGAGGAGCATCGCAGCACCATCACACAGGAGCCGTTCTCCATCTTGTTGAACAGGGTTGTGATGGTGGGCTTCTCCAGGCGCTCTGCACAACAGGACAGAAATGCTGACATTTGTGGAATGAAAAAGATCCGACAACACGACTACTGCAAGGTGGCTGTAGAATCTCAAGGCTGAGTGACTCTTACAAACAGCACATTCAACCTATGTGTATCTTATACCAGTATATTGTGGGTCCGACCATAACTGCTCTTTGGAATGATCTATTAACTGCAGTGACAGCTATCGATCACTAAAACACTTCAGCAAAAAGGGGATTGCGGTTGACAATTTGACTGTCTGAAGTTCATCCATATCAGAGCGGTCCAATCCTCGTCCTCAGGGGCCACTGTCCTGAATGTTTTAGATGTTTCCCTGCTCCAGCACACCTGATTCTAGTGAAGGCTCATTACCAGGCTTCCACAGAGCTTGATAACAATCCATTAATTTGAATCAGGTGTGCTGGAGCAGGGAAACATCTAAAACATTCAGGACAGTGGCACCTGAGGACCAGGGTTGGACAGCCATGATGTATATAATCCCCTTAAAATAAAGTTATTTCACTCATCTATTCAGATTATACAGTTGGTGTATCCAAGCTAGTCAGAGGCAACAAATCAATTCAGCGAGACCACCGGAATTGTCATCCCTTACGTTTCACCGAGAGTTGAATCTCAATCCTCGGCTGCTTTCCTCCAGTTTTCGTTATCTCTGCTATGTAGAGCAGGGAGTCCCCCTCCTTCAGATCTCGGATCTCCAGGTCGCCGTTGTCTTTGTTGAGCTTCAGACGACCTTGGAACTGTGCAATGCGATCAACCCTCACCTTTCCGCCACGGAAGGTTGCAATGAAGGTGTTGTTTGTGAAGATGGACCACTCGATGGTGGAGATGGTGGAGGTGTTGGCGTATCCTGGTTTCAAGGTGATAGGCTGTCCCACAAACCCTGACACTTGTCTCGTGTCCACTGCCATGGCTACAAGACAACAACATGTTTACAAACATCAGAACGTCCTCACTGTCTGAAGGCCTAATGTTATTGGGCATGGCTGTCTCGCTATGCCAGCTTAGTTATAAAGTATCTCTTATAATGTTCTACCTATTTTATGAGAAGTATAGCAAGTTGAATTCAATGTACAAGACAGGGTTCAACCATTTAACATCTTCATTGAATGCTTGTTCAGTATTTGTTGTGAAAGCATGCTGCAATTACAGAAAGAGGAAAAAAAAAAAAAATCTACATGGCCCCTTACTTCCTGTATAGCTTTGACAGTTAAACAGCTTTCACACTTAAAAATAATAATAATTCCACCAAGAATATTGGCTGACAGAACAAAATAGCATTAAATGCTGTGCTCTGTGAGATGAGATTAAAAAAACATGTTTTTTACAGATGCTTTCACAGACCTTTTAAGTTGTTTCACTTAGGAACTAATATATTTCAACCCAACTTCCTACATAAAACTGCCCACAACAAGGTCTGGATTATTTTTCTAGTAACTAGGTAATGATTTTTGGAAAGAGACATTACTTTTGAATTTATCAAATATATTTTAGGGCAAATTGAGCACCAAAAACCAAGTGCCATCTAGATCTGTATTACTCAAGAGACGGCAGACATATCCATGGACGATATCTCCAAAAACACGTCAATTTACACCGAAACAGTCTAGTTTGAAATATCACAAGTCACAAGTATTATCGATTTTTGGGTGAACTATCCCTTTTTTCACTAAACACAAGAGCACAGAAGTTTAGGTTTTATGCCTCGTGCTGGTTTACTGTCTACTACTGAATGATACATACTTCCTGCTTTTTCACCGATAAAATTGAGTCTCTCAAAATACAGTATCTGTGTGTATGTACATATTGTATATAGTCCATCTTACCATGGGAGATCATTAGAAGGTAGATACTAGGTAAAAACAGTAGTTTCATCGTAAGCACGTCCCTAGCGACGCAGTTTACAGGAACTGTGTCACATACCCTGTCACACGCTTCCCTCTAAGAGGGAGGATGGAACACGAGGTTAAGCTCATGGTTTGACAGCTGCATCACGATTTATCATCAGAAAAGAGACAAATTCACATATTGTCATTTTGAAGGAGATCATTTATTTAGAAAGTTTTTCAAATTATTTAGTACTAAAATGATCGAATATGAAAGCCTTTCACATCCCACAGCAATCTACAAACTTTTGTTACCGAGTACTGTTTTTAATAAAAGGGTTAGGGGTTTAGCTTTAGTACAGTATATGTTGATACAAAATGTTTATCAAAACACTGCGAGTACTGCGAGTATGCAAATCTTCCAAAAGGTTCATGGAGCTTCATGCAAGCAGGGGAATTATGTTGAAATGGAACAAGTCAAAAAACACCTTTACATGAAAGCTACTTTGTTAGAAAACACACACACACACACACACACGAACAACTACACAAATGCATTTCGTAGTTCAACATTGACAAATATACACATGATAAAGGAATCAAAACAAGTATGTACAACATAAGGAGGCTACGGTGGCTCGGAGCTGCCAAAAAGCACAGTCATACTTCAGCATATCATTTGTCTGTCCACATATCTGTCGTGGCTCTGTAACACTATTGGTCCCCAGTGTTTGTGGGTGGGGTCAGTATATCTCTTCTCGGCAGTCATGTGTCAGAGCGGTGCAGTGGTCATATGTTACACCCACACACTCGAGAATAAAATAACCCTGTTTTATCTGTTGTTTCACACATGGCCGATGCTAATCTGTGAGACTGAGCAAGTTCCCCTTTAAAATAAAAGGGATCTTTTTACTCACCAGTGTACTTTCTCTTATATTAAAAATAACTGATAATTAAAAGATAAAAAAATAGATAAAAAAACAAAAAAAAAACAGCTTGTCAGTGTTTCAGTTTGGACAGTCGGACATCTTTACACAAATCCATGGTTGGTTGGTTAAAAGACTGACCACTGACCATGCACTTCTATTACCAAACAAACACAAGTGTGCACACATGCACACTCACAGTTGACCAAACATGAAATCCAGTTGTCCCCAAGCCCTTGGAGTCCGACTCTATTTACAGCTTTGCAGGAGAGCAGACAAGACAGAGAGCCCATCTCTGACGGTGTAACACCCATACCCATGAGGTATGCTGTTGTTACATACAAGGTTGGAAGTTCAAACTCACACAAAAACAACACAGAATTAACAGACAACCGACTGAAGAAACAGTTCACTCACTTAAAAGTCTCAACACTGGGCCGGGATGTTTCTGAATGACAACAGGGGTAACTATGAAATATATCAGGACAGACTTGGTGTTTTTGAGGTGTGTTGTCCGTTAATATCCTTCCCCTGACGCAGCATGGACAACAACTGCTAACACGGTGTCACGGTGACAATGCGCTCGGGTCAGGTGAGTCTGTGACATTGGGGGGAACAGTGGAGTCATGTCGAGGAAGCGTCCGATTGGTCGGACAAAGGCAGGAGGAAGCACGAGGGAAGCACATCATTGGTGGTCTCCTCTCCTCCTCAAGCAGCCTTCACTTCTCTTGTATTTAACCTGTCCTCTGCAGTCTCTCTCTCTCTCTTTCTTTCTTTCTTTCTCTCTCTCTCTCTCTCTCTCTCTCTCTCCTGTTTATCTTACTCGATCTTTCTCTCTTTCTTCGCTGCGTTTCTTCCCCTCCCCCTTTGCTAGACGGACGTTTCCGACTGGAGCCTCATGACAAACTTGTGGCTTTTGGGGTCGATGAACTCCTCCCCCAGGCGCAGGAAGGGGAGGGGCGTCACCGTGACGACCAGGGAGAAGTCGAGGCGGCGCAGGGAGAAGACGAGGCCCTGGCGCAGCGATGACGTCACGGGCTCCTCGCTCACCAGTGTCCACTGGCGCCCCCTGCCGTTCTCTTTCTGGTACTGCAGGGTCGGCCCTGGGCTCAGGTAACGCTCCAGGAACGCCTGAGAGAGTGGAGAGACAGAGAGAGAGAGATCGAGTATGATACACAGGGGAGAGAGAGAGAGAGGGAGATCAAGTATGATACACAGGAGAGAGAGAGACATAGGGAGAGAGATATAGGGAGAGACAGAGACATAGGGAGAGAGAGGGAGAGAGAGATCGAGTATGATACACAGGAGAGAGAGAGAGAGAGAAGAAGGAAGGAGGGAAAAAAACAGTGTAGGGTTGATAAGAGGCCAACTCTTCACCCTCACCTTTGGGTTCATGTAAAGGTCAAGACCAGGCTCCTAGCTTGACCTTGGGGGTAAGCGAGCGTGACGTGTGTATGGGTCTAAGCGACGTCAAGGTGCTCAGGACTGCGTGTGTGTGGGACGCACCTTGGGGGTCATGTTGTGCGTGATGCAGAACTGCAGGTGGTTGATGATGCTCTCCATGCTGTGGTAGGGCTGCTGGCGGGTGGTGCGCAGGTACTTCTGCATGGCCCGGGCCATGGGGGCGAAGATGGCCTGGGCCGCCTCCCGGGGGTCCATCACCTCCCGGGGGTGCTTGGGCGACGAGGCGGCCGGCTCGTCCTCCTGGAGGCGCTTGATGTGGGTGAAGGCCTCCTCCACCGCCACCACCAGCCTGGGGGAGGGGGGGGGTTAGGGCCGTGGTGGGATGGGACATGTGTGTTCAGGGCTCGGAATTACAGTATACCGGGGACAGTGAAAAAGATGTCTGGGACAGTTCAGCACAGACTTTGGGACGACTGCACGATAGACCATAACGATATCAAATGCATTCCAACCTTTCAAAACTTTTTTTCTGAAATATTTTTCAGAACTTTTCAACAACACAAAAGGTTTAAACATTTTAGCAACCTTTTTCAAACCTTTAGAAACTGTTTTGTCAAAACTTTTTGGGAACCTTTACAAACTTGTTTACTACAGCCACACCAAGAATTGTGTTACACATAACCTACACCCCTGTCAGAATGTCAAAATGTTAATTTTGCACTTCGGGACGGTACTGGGACAGTGAGAAAAAAAGCTAGTCGCGAGCCCTGTGTGTGTGTGCGTTTGAGTAAGAACACTGACAGAGAATGTACAGTGTGGGAGTATCCCATTCCCTGCGTGTGGGAATGTTGTACACCCGTGTGTGACAGTATGTGTGTGTGTGTGTGTGTGTGTGTGAGTCCTCACCTGGCCTTGCGCTTGCGTAGCCGGCGGTCCATCTCAGCCTCTTCGTAGTAGTACTCGTTGTGGGAGTTGTCGCGGCGCCTCGCGGCGGCTGCCATCATGGCCCTGGACTGACCGGTGGAGTTGTTGGTGCTGTTTTCTAAGGGAACACGACCAACGGTACTGTGAACGCCATGCAGGACACATCCTACTGCTGCTGGGTTTAGAGATGGCTGTTTGGGGGGTGTTTTCCATGTTTTATGGGACTGTTTGTAGGTGAAGTGTGGCAGGAAAGGCAGGGAGAGATGCAACGAAGGGCCATGATTGGATAAGAACACAGGTTGCTGTGGTAATGCCAGTAAGGAGAAAGAGAGAGGGGGAGGGTGGAGAGAGGAGTGGAGAGAGATGGAGGAGAGTGAGGGACAAAGAGAGAATCGGGTGAGAGGGGGGTGAAAGAGAGAGCGAGAGAGAGACAGAGAGAGAGAGAGAGAGAGAGAGAGAGAGAGAGAGAGAGAGAGAGAGAGAGAGAGAGAGAGAGGGGAAGAGCAGAAAAGGCAGACTCACCTTCTCCAAGGTTGTAGACCTTGAATCCAGACATCTTCTTGGAGAGGATGGACTTGGGCAGGTTGAGCAGCGCCGGGTTGTAGACGGGGAAGTCACTGTAGTACTGGTCCAGGATCCACACGGCTGCCCTCTGGATGCTACAGAGCAGGACGTCTGTGTTAGACTGAGTACTGGAACTGACCTCTGACCTCTCACACAACCTCGGGGTCTATCATGACCTATCTAATCACCCAATACGAGTCTACATCCGATATCTCTTATCGCATCCAAATCCCTCATGCAGTCACACAAGTTGTTATTTGAGGGGCTGAATATGTGGAGACTGACTGTCTGTGGTGACACACACACACACACACCTGAGGTGGCCCACGTTGTAGAAGCGGCTGGCCCCGTCGGTCGTGCGCACCACCTTGAGGCAGAAGGCGGGCTGCAGGTGCCGCACCTCCAGCAGCACCAGCGCCAGGTACTGGATGAAGAGCAGCGAGTCCACCAGCGACGCCGCGTAGCCCACGATGCCCCGGTAGTCCCTCTCCTGCGGCTCCAGCACGCGCACGCCGTAGAACAGCCAGTAGGACGCCACGAAGAGGAAGACGAGGGCCAGCAGCAGGCAGCGGAAGATGAAGAAGCGGGGGAGCGAGGCGCGCGGCGGGCGCAGGAACAGCGCCCAGGTGGAGATGAGGAGGACGAGGAGCTTGAAGGCCAGGGAGACGTAGAGGCCCTCGCAGGGCGTGCCGCACGGGTCCAGGGCGTCCCGCCACAGCAGCTGGGGGAGGGCCAGGAAGGCCAGGGGGGTGACCAGGGCGAAGAGGCCCAGCACGGCGCCCAGGGCCGGGCCGAGGAAGCGGCGGCACTCCAGCGGCGACGACTCGTCCAGCTCCTTGGAGACGCGCGTCAGGTCCTCGTTGGAGACGCTGTGCTCCGAGGTGCCCGTGACCACGGTGGTGGTCTCGCCCCAGTTGTCATCCTGGGGAGGCGGGGAGGGGGAGAGAGAGATAGGAACAGGAACAGAGAGATAGAAACAGAGAGATAGGAACAGAGAGATAGAAACAGAGAGATAGAAACAGAGAGATAGAAACAGGAACAGAGACAGAAACAGAGAGATAGAAACAGAGAGATAGAAACAGAGAGCGATAGAAACCAACAAAGACAGGGAGGGAGAGATTTCCGTGAGCATATGAGAATGATGTCCAGGTTGTTATTGTATATCATTCATGATGATTTCTTAAACATGGAGGACATTCTAAAACAGATACACAAACGACACGAGTGTGTGTGTGGTCTGACCCTGTCATCTCCTCGGGTCGACTCGCCGTCCAGGAGCGGTTCTCCAGGGGCCTGGATGGTCACAGACTTGTCCCCCCGGATGCTGCTGTCGCGGCTCTTCGACCGGTGCCTGTCCCTCCTCTCCCTGGAGGTCCCACACACAGAAACATCATTACACGAAAACAGTCAACAATCAACCCACGGACAGATTTTCAATCACCCCGTGCCCCCATCCCCCCCCCCTCCCTCCCCGATCCAACCCCTGTCTGGGGTCCAACACCTCCTCCTCCTCACCTGTGCTTGCGTGAGCTGCGGGACGACTTGTAGGAGTAGCCCGAGTACTGCGACTCGTTGTCCATGTCGGAGGCGGGCGGTGGGCGGGGTTTGCGGGCCCCTACTCCTCCCCCCGCGGCGGGGCCCAGCTGGCTCTTGCGGTGGCTGATGGACTTGGAGGAGAGGGCCAGGGGCAGCCGCAGCAGGTCAACCTTGCTCCTGAGGGAATCTATCTTGGAGGCCGGGTTGGGTGGGGGAGGGGGTGGGGTGGGGTGTGGGGGCAGACCTGGGTGGGCAGGGGACACAGCGGGAGAGGGAGGGAGGAGGAGGGGGGAGAGAGGAGGAGGAGAGGGGGAAGAGGGGAAGGATGAAGAGAGAAACAGGGAGAGAGGGAGAATTACTCACATGTGACACGTCTGGCTCGAGGGCCCCAAAAAAAACACAAAACACTAATCCAGTTTCCACACAGCACAATCTTCACTGTGTTGACTCCACAAACGCCTTATGGGCCTTCATGTGTGTTCACCCAGTTAGCGTGGCTTACTAATCAGGCTATTTCTGGGGCTGCTTTTCCCCTGCCATGAGTCAGTGCAGGAGGGGACACACAACACTGGGACCAGGCCTCCACTGACACAGAAGTGAGGCAGGCATGGCTGTAGAGGCAGCAGATGAGGTCTTGTTAAGCCATTTCAATGGACTACTGGTCCCCTGGAATATACCCCCCCCCCCTTCATTTTAACCGTTGAATGAAAGAATTGCTGAGGTGGAAAATGAACCACTAAATGAATGTCTGCTCCCCAGACTGATGTGAGTTCACTGCCTTTCTCTTCCCAGTGTGCATTTCTGTCCACTTTCTGCCACACACACACACACACACACACACACACACACACACACACACACACACACACACACACACAACATGCTCTCTCACACACAAACACACTTTCACACACACACACACACACACACACACACACACACACACACACACACACACACACACACACACACACACACACACACACACAAACATACTCTCACAAACACACTCTCTCTCACACACACACACACCACATTCCCCTATCCTCCCCTGTCGTCTCCAGGGGCAACAGAGCTTAGCCATCACTATGGGGATGAATGGGGGGCTGTGGGGTGAAAAGGGACTGGGGGTTGCCACGGTGACCGGCCCATCAACTCTGCACCTTCTCTTGTCTATTTTCCTTTTTTGTTTACAACCTTTTAGAACGTGTTTAAGTCTTCAAGAATGTAGGTAGCCTTGCTTCTATATTCCTGGTGTGTGTTTTCTATCTGCTTGTATATGTATCGTCCACAGTTGTCTGACTGTCTCTAATTCAAGTCTTAACAACTTGAGTTTGTTTTAGCACAGTCGATTGGTTGCCTCTAGAATGGCTGTCCCTTATAAGACACGCGCGCACACACACACGCTCCTAATCTAATACTGGGGGGTGAATGACACCCTTATGATGGTGCCCAGCCATTCGCGAGGCTCTGTTAATGTGTGCCGTGTGACAGTGGGTCACATTGAGACAGACCACGATAGACAAGACCAAACGGAAGGGCTTCTTCCTGATATAAACCTATGTGGTTCAGTCTGTCTGAGGCGATCACTGACGAATGACACTGCAGGGTTATGTATCCCACGGTGCCGGCTGTAAAACCTGCTCTTACAGTTGACCAAAAGAGGGTTTCCTGATTTTTCTTAACCCCGTAAACAGTTGCGTGTGCCAGGACCAATTAAAAGAAAATCAATAATTGGGCCACACACCAGGTGTGTAATGTATGACATATCTCAGATGACATCAGATACCCTTCCTCCCCCCCCAGCTAGCTTCGCTAAGTCATGAAACCCAGAATACTGCACACTGAGGAGCCTTCCCACAAATCAGACCTGATCTCTGTTAAACACAGATAATCTATCTCTGTCTGCCTGCCTCTCTTTTTCACACACACACAGAAGGACATGGTTTGGTAGCATGCAGCGACAGGCTGTGTGTGCTTCAGTCAATTCCATTGACGCAATTACTATACCCACTGTGCTGTAGGCTTTAAACAGTTACATTGATTTCAATGGTTCATGGGGGAGGAGCGCTAGGATGGATTTATGTCAATACTTCTGTTATCTCCAAGACTTCACACGACAGTTCAACGTGTCTATAAAAGTGAACAAACCCAGGTGGCATAGCCTACATTCCGAAAACTGTCCTAGTTCCCAGGGGCCTACAAAAGCCTCGGGCTGGAAGACGGCCTAAGAGGCGTTGCAAAGCCACACCCGATAGTAACCTCAACAAATCGAACCGCAGGCTTCGGGGCCTTTCCATTACGCATCTGTATCGACAATGGGTCTCCTATCGTTCACGTTTTAGGATTAAAAAAACGGTGACATAACGACTCTAACAGTATATGGGGTGGGTGGGCGCGTATACATATTTACAGTTAATACATCACGGATTACGCTTAAATCGGAGCAAGATCCGAGACAAAGTAATGATTCGCACACGCCCTAGCATCATCGAGATGTTCCGACTGGCAGAGCTGAGAGCTCTACAATGGGCTGGAGCATAGGCTAGCCACAACATGCTGCAGAACACATTGCCTACTACATTCTCAAAACCAAATATAGCTTTGAATATCTGAATGCAAGTATTAGACAATTTTGCGTAAGATCCAAAATAAGTGACTTGATTCACACAATGCATGATGAGAACTTGCAGTTGACTTTTGAGTGAATGATCTTTCTCTTTTCTTTTTGTTTTACCCTAAAGCGTCCTAACACCGTGTTGTTTGCATTTTCTATAAGGCTAACTAAAAATGGTCAAGAAGTTTGAAAATTATTCCTTACAGATACAACTTTGTGAGGAAAATTAATGGGCGAAGTAATGAATGAAACGAATTGTAGCCTACACAAAGGCTTCACAACTGAACTTTAGCATATTATTTCAATTTACGAGTCAAATTAAAGTTCTATATGTGAATAAATTACCCGAGATCTTACCTTTCTTTTCGAATATCCTCAAATAGGCGAGTGTTTTGCAAATCCCTCCACACAAAAGAACTATCCGAGTAGCCTATGAGTAGTTCAGGCGTATCCAGCAAGGCTTTCCTTGATTCACTTTAATTCCTTTAGTCCAAATTAGGCGAAGAATAGGCTACAACGTAATGTGATTCCTCTTCACAAACAGTATCTCTTTTCTAACTGAAAAACATATAGGGCCATGCTTTACAAAGGCACTGAGACGCATCCCATTCTCGGTTTCTGCATCTGTTCTTCTTTGGAAGCCCCGCTGCGCGTGTGAATACGGACATTCATCACCCTGAGGGGCAAGAGACAGTTAAACGCTTTGCCGCGACGCTTTGCTTTGGTGACCCGAATACAAACGGAATACAATCCCAAAGGAAATTTCAATTCACATCCAAGGGTCGCAGTGGTTCAATCTTACTACTTGTTCCAATGAAGAGTCCAAATGTGAGCTATCTCTTTGGTGTGTGGGGGTTCTCTGGAAGCGACAAAGTCGTAGCTGGCTGAGGACAATTGTCCCTTTGGTCTGGTCCGCGGTTCCTCGCCCTTTGTGATGAACATATACGGATTTTTTTTTATCTCTCTCGTATACGGTTTACGTTCATTGAACCAACAGTAGGGTAGTCCAGGTTCAATCCTCTTTTAAGTAGGCTAATTCGAAAACCAGTCTCTATCCAAATTTCAAACCCAAATCAATGGCCTCTCTCTCTTTCTCCCGAGGTCCCCAACGGTGCTCCGCCTCTCTCCACTCCTCTTTGGTGGCCCCCCTCTTCGCTTTCCCAACTCTCCTCCTCCCTTTTCAGCCGCACACCTTTACTTTCACAGGCAGGAGTTTGACTATAACCGTTGCACCCAGATCCATCTGGGAATTGGACTCGATTTTTGTGCACGCCGCAAGCCTTGCAACACAGCGACATGTGCGTAATCTTCCCCGAACTATCCTACTCAGTGTATAAAGCAGGATAAAAGACCCTTGTCCAGTGATAATTAGCTGGTTCAATGCGCGCTATGCCAGGGGCAGTTACCACCAGGGCGTGGGATGCGATTTCTCTTGCCTCCGCGAGTATCCATGCAGCACCTGTGCTGCATTATTAAAAAACAAACACACATTTATCGGGTTATACAGTGCACCGCTGAACTGCGAAAAGCTTAACTCATCTAGAATTACATTTTCTATAACAAAAAACTTACAACGTTTTTTCATTTCCCCAGGTGTAATAACGTTCAACTATATTGTCTTAAACAAGAAAAACGGTTATAATAGGATATGGGCCTACTGTAGCCTATATAGAAGATATCCCATGAATAGCAATGTAGGCTAAGTGTTAATTAGGCTATTGTGCAAATTGAAGGCCAACATAATCAAACAGCAGAGTTCCACACAAATACTTTTTAAACAGTTATTTTTATTGTCACAAAACACGAGTTCATTTTCCTTCTGTGCCGCTAACAATCTCGCCATTCTTAAAAACAGGGGAGAAAAAATAATTTACATTTGTTTTTTGTTTTTTTTTACCGTATCTACAAAAATAAAATCAAAGACAGGACTAAGGCTTTACAGAAAAATTAACATATATATAAAACAAGGGGTGTGATTTCTATATTACATGAGTGAACGAGACCATATAAAAAGAAAAAGGAGGTCTTTACGCCGGTGTATGAATACAGTAGTTTGCACTGTGCAGAGCTTCCCTGTGCAACATCTCACAAAGAAAACAGATCGGTTTAAAACGTCTTTACTGCCAGTTATAACCTTATAGATCCGACGTAACATCGTTATGAGCGAGGTGACGCAGACATCAAAGATAAGACAATGGTATGAAAAAGACTATTAGAGTTTACAGAAGAATAGAGGTAGAAAATGGAGATGGCTAAATGCTACTTGAAGGGGAGGAAATACAGAGAGGGAATGAATCCTAGTCCAAACAAGAATGAAAGAAGGGCGAGTCGGGAGGTCTTTGCCATGCGACGGTATGGTAAATAAAACACTGTATCGCCTCCAACATCGGAGCGTGCACACACGCAGCTTAAAATCAGTCGTTTGCTGGTTATAACGTCTCAAAAGAATGACAGGGGGTTCAAATTTGACGTTCATTTTTCTGAAGTGAAAGAAAGGTAAGGTTCTTTAGCTCAACGTTTTGAACTGAGCGGTCTTCAAGGTGAACATCGTCAAGCCAAAACGTTACGGTAAAGACCACAAGTTTAGCTGTCCTCCAGACTGTCATTTTATTTTGTCTTTGACACTGGATGTGCATATTCTACTCTCAGAACTAATTACAAATTTATTTTATTCTCCCACAATAAATAGAGGGGATCTGTGCATAGGATGTGTAACTACCGGTATATATATATATATATATATATTGGTATACCACTGGGAGTGAACCACAGTTCCTTCAGAGTTTGGTGCAGAACCTTGGTCAAACACCTGAGATGCGTTTGATTCACTTCACCAGCACACTGTAGCTACCAAGGAGGTCAGACAAGTTGCCCACCAGGGACACAAATCAAACGTCCCTCAGATCAGTTCTAGTGTTTGCCCAAAGTCCGGTTTTGGTGCGGCTGCCAACACTATGTCCACAGTGGAAGTAGGGTTGTTCACAGTTGAGCTTCGGTATGTACACACGCACGCACAACAGTAGTGATAGTATCCATCAGCAACCCAAATATAACATGATTGGGGGGGGGAAAAAAAACAAAAAAAAAACAAGACAATAATAGTGTTTATGTCCTTTCTGTTAGTAGTAGTGATCCCTGTTTGTCTGAGCAGTTCTGCCTCACTGAACAGTCTTAGTGATCCACAGCACCCTGCTGTCAGCCACGACCATCCACCTGTGGCAAAGAATACCCAGGCTGGCTGGCGGGCTGGATAAACGCACAGATGGTCACACATCCCGTGGCTTAGCAGCTGTCCAGAGGCAGCGCGGCGGCCATTTTGGGTCCGGCCACTCCTCCGTAGTGTTCAGTCTCCTCTTATGTGTTTTGGTACTGATTGAACATAGCAGTTGAGTGACATGAATGAAGTAACGCTGACGTGGGCTGAATATAGTCTCTATGTATATGATTCCCATTCTGAGTGTTGACCCTTGTCTTTCTACAGGGCCCAGTGCAAATGACCTGAATTGATAAGACACAGTCCTTTGGCGTCCTTTAAAGCAGCCAGTGGCAGAGGGTCCGCCATTTTGGCTCAAACTAGGTGTGCAGTCGCATTGGTCCACAATGGCGCATGTGGTCTTTCCAGTTCCTGACCAATCAAATCGACTGGGTTCTGTGTAGAAATTGAGAGGTGCGCAGTGGGTAAAGTGCTGGGGGTCCTTCAGTGGTGTCCTTGGTTACGTCACGTTGCCTCGAAGACACTCTTCTGCTCCCTTCATCCGACATTGTTTAACTTTTTTTTTTTTTTTACTTCCTTCATTTCCCAGTGTACAACTCTATCCTTTAACTAGTTTCGCAAACCCTACTTTCCTTCAACATCCAAAAATACTTCCTCTCCCAGTATACAGTTTGCCTTCCTTCCTTCCATTTTCTACTTTGCCAAATCTTTCTCTTTCACTCACTTGTTCTTCATGCATGTTTCCTTCATTCCTCCATCCTTCTTACCCCTCCCCCCTCCCAATTCGGTTCATGAGCTTTCTCCTGCTCCTAAAAGGTCAAAGGTCATTTGGTCCCCTCTGAGGGGGCGGTCCTTAGGCGTCAGGGGTGTTTGTCACACCAAAGTAATTTCCTGGTTTTCTGGGGGTAACAGATGCATGCTGGGATTGGGGTAAGCCGGGCGGAGTCGGCTGGGGTCCCGTTCTCTGTGTGTGTGTGTGTGTGTTAGTAGGACCATTCTAAGGTGAGGTCAGAATCCTGTAGACTGAATCTTGACAGGTTCCAGTTGTCCTCCCTCACTTCCTGCAATAGACAAGAGAGGAATACAAACAAGACCTGCCGATCACCATGACAACAGACAAAACGGCTGCACCTCAGTGTACAGTAGAGGGGATGGGGTTCTAATGCAGTGTCCCAACACAGACTGGGACAGTCATGCACACCTGGAGAGAGAAGTTTGACCCTTGACCCCTCCCTGTTCCTCACCTTCTCCCAAGCCCCGGTCCAGAGATGGCGTCCTGGCCACGGTTGCCTGGATACGGGGGAGGTCCACAGGCTCTTGATTGACAGCTGGCTCTCTGAGTGTTTGGAGGAGCTGCTGGTGTGCCTTCTCTATGTCCTGTCAGGTGGACGGACCAACAGCCAATCAGCACACTCTCAATAATACTACTGTGACATTAGAATAATACTGGTTTAGAACACTAGTCAAAATTGTAGCATGTTTGTGATGTTGTCTGATGAAAGACTCACATGGTTACTTACAAGATGAGTACAAATGTGTATGCATGTTATGTGTGTGTATGTATGTTGTGTGTGTGTGTATGCATGTTGTATGTGCGTATGCATGTTGTGCATCTTGTGTGTGTGTATGAATGTTGTGTGGGTGTGTGTGTGTATGCATGTTGTGTGTGTGTGTATGCATGTTGTGTGTGTGTGTATGCATGTTGTGTGTGTGTGTATGCATCAGTTGTACCTTCAGGCGGTGCAGCTTGACCATCAGCTCCTCGATCGTGTGGAAAATCTCGTCCACGTTCTTGATCACATGACTCTGGCGCCTGCTTTGTGATTGGCCCAATTCCTCCTCCCCGCTCGGCAGCGTGGACCCTGATTGGTCGACCTTGGGCGGGATGTAAACCTGCGCCTGTTCCTCCTCCTCCACCAACCGGACGGGGGATGACATCACTTCCTCTTCCTGCGGAGCATGCTCAGCGGCGGGCTCGTCAGTGTGGCTCTCGCCCTGCTCACTGGGCATGACCAGGTAGAAGGTGTTACCTGCAGGAGGAGAGGAGACAACAGAAGGAGGAGAAGAGGAGAAAGAGAGAGACGGAGGACAGGACACGGAAGAGAGAGAGCGAGAGAAATTCGATAAAAAGGAGAGACAAAAGAGGAGAGAGAGATTAGAAAGAGAAGAGAGAGATCAGGTCAGGGACAACAGCAGCTTGAACGCAACCTAAACGCTACACATTCCTGCTCACTGCACGTCAAAGCTGCCTTGAATAACTGTCCTGTCCTATGCCTTATGAACCGTACTGAAAGGGAGGCCAGAGAAATTTGGGATGGAGGTTCAGACATGATCTAGATTGTCGTTACCCTGGGCACTGGCCACGTCTCTCGGCTCACACGATTGGTTGGAGAGGAGGCTGACATCATCAGTGATGTCATCAGGGATAGAGGAAGAGCCCGCAACCAAAGCTGTACGTGGAGGACAGATGTGTGAAGTAGAGAGTGTGTGCGTGTGTGTGTGCGTGCACAGGTTCATAGGAAGATTGGGAGTGTCAGTGTTGGGTGCAGGTGAGTAGACATGAGCCGATGAGAGCGCGTGTGTGTGTGTGTGTGTGTGTGTGTGTGTGTGTGAGAGAAGCGATTCAGAGTGTTGTGAAATAAAAACAGGCAGAGAGAAAAGAGAGTAAGCAGCAGAATAAAAGAATCATAAAGAATAGTGTTCATGCAGGACTCGGGTGGAGAGAGGTCCATCCATTATTA
This sequence comes from Osmerus mordax, assembly GCF_038355195.1. Lineage (NCBI taxonomy): Eukaryota > Metazoa > Chordata > Actinopteri > Osmeriformes > Osmeridae > Osmerus > Osmerus mordax. The sequence continues at coordinate 2,453,473 of NC_090072.1, read as the reverse complement.
TTATTATTGTGAAAAGATCGGATGAGGACAGAATAGACACCAAGCTCCACAAAGCAACAGATTTATAGAATTTGTACGGAATAGTACAATATTAGTGCTCTAGTCATTTGTAACCCCTTTGTTACCTTTCCTGACAACGTGAACACTCTGTGGCTCCGCCTCCGGGTGCGGGACCTCCTCAGACGCAGCCTCCGATTGGCTGGGACTGACGCCCAGGACAGTCTCTGAGTATTCTGGCCTCTGTCTGTCAGTGACGGGACTCTTCTCATTGGCTGTCTCGTTGGTGGGCGTTTCACCTGAATTGTGGCTCCACCCATCCTCCTCTACGTCTCGGAAAATCAGCTGCCTTAGTGTTTCAACTGATAAAATGTGTGAATTAGTTTGTAACAACTGTTAATAAAGATTATTGCTGAATTAATTAAGACCTAGCTATGATAGAACTGGCTCCTTCCTCACCATCTTGGAGAGCTGCCTCGGCCACGCCCACTGCCCGCCCATTACCGCAGAGGAAAGATGCTGATTGGTCCGTTGGCGTGGTGGGTGTGAGCGCACCGTCGTCGTTGGGGGAGTCCGTCTCCATGGAAACCGACCTTTCTGTCATGGAATCGTCTTGGAGATTGAAGCAAACAATGTTAAAATGTCCAAAGGTTCAAAAAATCCAATATGAAGTTTTGGCTTTAACAGCATCTCTCACCTGATTGGTAGATGTGGCTGCCTGTCGAGATGGGGGAGGAGTTGCCAACACTGGGGGAGCTGGGGGGGAGAGAGAGACAGAGGGAGAGAGAGTGAGAGAGGGAGGGAGAGAGAGCGAGAGAGAGAGAGAAACACTGTTAGGTGTGCAAATCCATCATCATGCTTGATGGTGATGAACTGTGACACACCAGATACTCACGATGTAGGCGTGGACCTGTGATTGCTCAAAGGTGACGAGCTGGCAACCAATGAGATGGTCTTTTCCAGAAAGTCCTTCCATCTGGGGAAAAAAAATCGACAGGAAAGTAATCTCTAAACAAAAGCTGACAGACAACAG
>NC_090072.1:2404943-2447443 GCF_038355195.1 Osmerus mordax | reverse complement strand
GTCCTCTCCGTCCCTCTCCTTCCTGGTGCTGCTCAGCTGCAGGGAGAACAGGGGGAGGGAGAGAGAGAGAAGGAGGAGAGAGGGGGGAGAGGTAGAGAAAAGGAGCGTACATGTTTGTATGTGTGAGAACATAGAATGAATGGGAATATGTGTGTGTCTGTGTGTGTCTGTGTGTGCCCTCCCCACCTTCTTGGTCTTGGGGAAGAAGGCGAGCCACTTGTCCCTCTCGGTGGCGAGGCCAGGGAACACCCTGGAGTCTCTCAGCTTCACCCCTGAGTGGCGCAGGTAGAGCAGCACCGCAGAGGCCAGGGGAGAACTGGGGGGGGAGGGAGAGGAGAGAGAGTGGGAGTTAGAAAAAGACAGACAGGCAGAGTAAGAGGAAAGAAAAAGAGAAAGAAAAAAAGGGGGCGAGGGGAGCGGAACAATGTCAGAGCAGGAACAGGGAGAGAGAGTGTGTCAGACAGGAGAGAGAGTGTGTCAGACAGGGGAGAGAGTGAGTCAGACAGGAGAGAGAGTGAGTCAGACAGGAGAGAGAGTGTGTCAGACAGGGGAGAGAGTGTGTCAGACAGGAGAGAGAGTGTGTCAGACAGGAGAGAGAGTGTGTCAGACAGGGGAGAGAGTGAGTCAGACAGGAGAGAGAGTGAGTCAGACCGGAGGACAGCAGGCGCTCTGCTTACCTGCGCTCTTCTTCGTGCTTGGAGCTGCGGGAGGAAATGACACGTTGGCCCGTTAGAGCTTTTCTCCAGGAGGAACCAGACGGCATCTAATCCACCCGAGTGAGAAACTAGCCTGAGTGTGTCTAGAGCAGTCATGTGATGGGAGGCTGTGTGTGTGTGTGTGTAAATGTCATGTGGCAGTGTGTGTGACACTGAACTTTGTCCCTGTTGCAGCTCCACCTGTCTCTCCAGCACCAGAGCCGTAAGGGACTCCGGTTCACACACAACCAGGTTTTTACTGGCCCGCAAACCTTTTACCGTGTTGCTAGGCAACCGGGGGGAGGAGTCACCGATAGGAGACTGATGGCTGTCTCCACCAATTAGATTGATTCTAGACTACAAATAGCATTGTTGCTGTGTGTGTGTGTGTGTGTGTTAGACATCTAAGACCAGATACAGGACTAGAACTACAAGAAGTGTGTGTGTGTGTGTGTGTGTGTGCGTACTCACAGCAGCTCCCAGAGGGCTGTGACCTGTCTGTCCACCACCTGCTTCTCCCTGGCGGGGTCTCCGTCCAGCTGCTGCAGGTCTCCCTCTCCAAACAGAGAGCCCAGGCCCATCATCTGCTTGTTCCTGCACACACACACACACACACACACACACACACACACTAGCGTTTAACCATCGCTCACAAAGACACACATAGGAAGTCTATACACGACACAATGTCGAGCAATGTCATGTTTGAACACGTGTGACACACACACACACACACACTAGCGTTTAACCATCGCTCACAAAGACACACATAGGAAGTCTATACACGACACAATGTCACGCAATGTCATGTTTGAACACGTGTGACACACACACACACACACAGCCGGGGTACCTGTAGTCCAGGATCTGCTCCTGGATGTCTGGTAGGACCTGCTGCTGCAGCTCTGACAGAGGCCCTCTGATGTCCTCCTGGGCGTGGAGACGACCCTCTGCAGGGGACACAATACACCGTAACACCACAGTCAGACTGGCTGGGGGACACAATACACCGTAACACCACAGTCAGACTGGCTGGGGGACACAATACACCGTAACACCACAGTTAGATTGGCTGGGGGACACAATACACCGTAACACCACAGTTAGACTGGCTGGGGGACACAATACACCGTTACACCACAGTCAGACTGGCTGGGGGACACAATACACCGTAACACCACAGTTAGATTGGCTGGGGGACACAATACACCGTAACACCACAGTTAGACTGGCTGGGGGACACAATACACCGTAACACCACAGTCAGACTGGCTGGGGGACACAATACACCGTAACACCACAGTTAGACTGGCTGGGGGACACAATACACCGTAACACCACAATGATAAAACATGCAGCTTACCTATATCTGTGAGGTACTCTTCTCGAACTCTGATTTTCAGCGGCTGCAAAAACACAAAAGATCTCGTTTGATTTCAGGGTTACAGACGCTACACATGCTGATGAAGAGAGGACTGTGTGAAATAGGAGAAACAGGAAGTCGGGAAGCGTACAGCGTCTGGGTCCAGGAAGTGGGAGCAGATCTGAGGGGCGAGGCCGCGGGCATCCTTAGGACTGGAGCCCAGGTAGGCCTCCACTGACAGGTAGAACAGCTGTGGTACACACACACACACACACACACACAGTGTCAGGTGAGGCCTCCAGGTGGGGCAGTGGGCATCTTAAAGCCTGGTTCCAGGGGGGTTTCTAACCAGAGGGTTGGGGTCCAGGAGCTGGCTGAACACGTATCTCATGAACACAGTCATGTGGGCCGGCCGAGACTTCAGCAGCTCAATATCCTGGAAGGGGCCGTCCATCTGGAGGAGAGAGGGAGGGAGGGGTGACAGTAGTGAGGAGGAGAAGGAATGATGGAGGAAAAGGTAGAGGTCAGAAGGAGGAGCAGAAAAAGAGAGGGAGGAAGAGAGCAAGAGAGACAGGGAGGGAGATAAAGAGCGAGACAGAGAGAGAGAGAGCGAGCGAGCGAGCATCAGGTGGAGGATGAGTCCTGACTGAGGCAGCTGTGATGAAGAGCGTGTGTCTCACCTCGTTGATGGTGTAGCTGTCCTCCTCTTCCTCCTCCTCCTCCGGCCCAATGATCTGGGCCTTCCCTCCCTTCACAAACAAGCCAGCACACACACACACACACACACGGACACCAGAACAGCAAGAATGTTAGTGAGTGGGTTTGGATGTATCGGGATGTGTGTGTGTGTGAGTGTGTGTGTGTGTGTGAGTGAGTGTTAGCATCAGTGTGTGTGTGTATGTATGTGTTTGTGAGAGAGAGTCAAGTGTGTGTGTATGTGTGTGAGAACGAGTGTCAGAGTGTGTGTGTGTGTGTCAGTGTCAGAGTGTGTGTGTGTGAGAGAGAGAGTGTCAAGTGTGTGTGTATGTGTGTGAGAAAGAGAGTGCCAGAGTGTGTGTATATGTGTCTGAGAAAGAGTGTCAAGAGTGTGTGTGTGTGTGTCTCACCGAGTCAGAGAGCATGTGTGTGTCTGAGGCCTGTCTCCTGTGTAAGGGGGTCCTGAAGGAGGAGGAGGAGGGGGAGGAGTGGGGGCTCTCACATGCCTGGGGGAGGAGGGGGGTGGGGGGGTGAGGGATGGGTTGAAAAGGAGATACACACACGTACACACACACACGTTCGCACACACACACTCGCTTTTTCAAATGTGTCCACTTTAGCCATGCCCAGATCCCCTCTGGATCTCTCAAATACACACACACAAACACACACACACACACACACACACACTGTCTTAAGGAACGGCTCCTCTCACCTCAAAGTCTCCTTCACTTGAGTCCACCGACAACCGACCTGCCAAGACAACAACAATCTGTTTTAGACATTTCTACAACACAACCAAAGACCACTGACACACAGATCCAGATCCGCACTAAGACAGACCAGAGACAGGACATCTTATATATCTGACACAAACACACAGACTAACAGACAGGACATCTTCTATATCTGACACAAACCTTCGCCTGCTATCAGGTAGTTGGTCACAGCTTCCGATCTCGTCCCGTCCTGGAGAGAGAGAGGATGTAAGTCAGACACACTGCACCATGTGACCGTGCGTTAAGGCACAATACACAACAAGGACGAAGTCCGTCAGCATGGAAACGGGACACCTCACCAGGTCTTGCTGGATCTTGACGCGGACCTGCTGGGCCCGCCTCTTGGCACTTTCGATTCGCTCCTCCAGCGAGGGGGAGGGGTTCCGTGACAGCTCCTCCATCAGGTCCTGAGGGGATTGGTCAGAGTGGGAATGTCAGCGGGTGCTGGTTTGCTGGCGATGGGTCAAGCTGACTCGCATATGTAGATCATAGAAGAGAACCATCTGTTCTGTGTGTGTGAGAGTGAGTGTGTGTGTGTGTGTGTGTGTGTGTGTGTGTGTGAGTGAGAGAGTGTGTGTGAGTGAGAGTGTGTGTGTGTGTGTGTGTGTGTGTGAGTGAGTGTGTGTGTGAGTGTGTACCTGCAGCTCAGCCTCTCCCTGCTGCAGCATGTTCCTGAGGATCTGAGTGGCGTGTTTCTGCACTTCAGGGTCCTGAGAGAGAGAGAGAGAGAGAGAGAGAGAGAGAGGGGTAGAGAGAGAGAGAGAGAGGGGTAGGACGAGAGAGAAAGAGAGGTAGAGAGAGAGCGGTAGAGAGAGGTAGAGAGAGAGAGAGGTAGAGAGAGGTAGAGAGGTAGAGAGAAAGAGGACACACACAGAAACAGACAAAGAGGAAAAGCGTTCAGTAATTCGAGTGTGCTGGAACCCGTCCGACACAAAGCCACGTGTGTGAATGGGAAGGTCCTGACCTGGAGGGGTTTAGGACCGGTGATCCTCTGGGAGGGGGTGCTGGTCAGACCAGGGGGCAGGGGCGGGGGCGGCGGGGGCGGGGCCTCGCCCCCCAGAGACGTCCTCTGGTTGGGCAGGAGGTCGCTGGGGAGGGGCTCCAGGGGCAGGGCAGCGGCCGAAGGGGGCGGGCCTTGGAGGGTGAGGGCAACGTACGTTCCAGCTGGAGAACGGAGGACGGAAAGGAAGAACATTTCATTTCATGTCGTTTTCTGAAAATACTTTGCTCTAATATTTGGCCCAAGGGATCACTTCACTCCTTCAGCGCACCTCAGATCTTCATCATCCTCATCACTGTAATACTCGAAAGAGAGCCCTACTTACACTTGATGAGCTTCACTACTTCCTGGTGTGACATCGAGGACACCAGGGAGCCGTTAACCTGAGGGGGAGAGAGAGAAAGAGAGACATAGGGAGAGAGAGAAATAGGGAGAGAGAGACATAGGGAGAGAGAGACATAGGGAGAGACAGAGAGAGACAGAGAGAGAGAAACATTAGTTATAGTGATAACAGTCATTCAGCCTGTCCTACAGTGGAATGAGCTGAATTTTCATTTTCATCCTCCTGAAGACTATTAAATAACCTTGATGATTCTGTCTCCCTCTTGGACTCCAGCCTTGACCGCTGCTCCACCTGCACGGACCCACAGCACAAAGGTATGAGTGTTGTGTGTGTGCTCTGTGTGTGTGCTCTGTTTGTGTACGCGTGTATGGTTGTGTGTGTGTATCCTGACCTGGTCGGACGTTCTGGACCAGCTTGATCCTCTCACCACACACCGTGAAGCCGAAGCCCAGCTGGTCCTTCTGAACGACCACGCATCTCTGAACCAGCCCTGGACCTGGGGGGGGGGGAGAGAGAGAGAGAGAGAGAGAGAGAGAGAGAGAGAGAGAGTGAGATGGGAAGAGAGAGGGAGAGAGAGAGATGGGAAGAGAGAGGGAGAGAGAGAGATGGGAAGAGAGAGAGAGAGAGAGAGATGGGAAGAGAGAGAGAGAGATGGGAAGAGAGAGAGAGAGATGGGAAGAGAGAGAGAGATGGGAAGAGAGAGAGAGAGAGAGAGAGATGGGAAGAGAGAGAGAGAGAGAGAGAGAGAGATGGGAAGAGAGAGAGAGAGATGGGAAGAGAGAGAGAGATGGGAAGAGAGAGAGAGAGATGGGAAGAGAGAGAGAGAGAGAGATGGGAAGAGAGAGAGAGATGGGAAGAGAGAGAGATGGGAAGAGAGAGAGAGAGTGAGTTGGGAAGAGAGAGAGAGAGATGGGAAGAGAGAGAGAGATGGGAAGAGAGAGAGAGTGAGATGGGATGAGAGAGAGAGAGAGTGAGTGAGATGGGAAGAGAGAGAGAGAGATGGGAAGAGAGAGTGAGTTGGGAAGAGAGAGAGAGAGATGGGAAGAGAGAGAGAGATGGGAAGAGAGAGAGAGATGGGAAGAGAGAGAGAGTGAGATGGGATGAGAGAGAGAGAGAGTGAGTGAGATGGGAAGAGAGAGAGAGAAACCATGAAGGTAAGCTGGCGTCACTCAACATTAAACCCCACTGATCCCAGCGCTAAGCGGCCACCTACCTGAGCTCTCAGTGGGAACCTCTACAGCCGGCTCCCTCTGCTGGCCAGCAGAGGTCTTGCGCTCTGAGTCTCCTATCGTCAGGCTGCTCAGCCTGGGGGGGGGGGGGGGGGGGGGGGGGGGGGGGGTGGAGAAAATCAAGAAATGAATTAAAAAAGTTAAGGAGAAGGGTGAGACGGATGACCTGGGAAAGGAAGCAGGGATGAAAGGAGGAGGTGTGAAGACCGGGGGAGAAGGGGAGAGGAGACACAGAACTGTGGGGCCACAGAGGGGAGAGAGGGATGAGAGAGAGGTAGAGAGACTGTGGAGAGGAGGACGTAGGAAAGAGATAGAGAGAGGAGAGACTAGATATGCACAAGACACATGCAGAGTTACAGAGGCTGCAGGAGGCAGGAGAGGAGGAACGACATACACAGGAAACAGGCAGAGAGAGATAGGGAGAGAGAGAGAGGGAGAGAGAGAGAGGAGAGAGAGAGGGAGGCAGAGGGAGAGAGAGGGCTAGAGCACATAAAGTACACTGGCAGCACAGGCTCATGTCGTCGTTTGTGTGGCTTTCAGTTCTCAGGACGGGCACAGTCAGAACACTCACCAAGCAGCGAAAGGGCTGATAGGGAAGCGTGCCAGAGAAAAGAGAAGAACAACATGAATACAGAGGGTGGGAAAGGCCAAGGCAGAAAGAGAGAAGTTAAGAATATAAATATGACTGCGCCTTAAGGGGAGCATACTTGTAGTTAGCATGGGGAAATACGCAGTACTGTTCAAATATGACTTTATTGTTGGTACTGTCTGTCTTTTCCCACCAAATAAGCTTCTTTTCTACCGAGTACTGTTTTCCTGGATATTTGTTATTCTGTAACTGACCACCATAGTTTGAGAGCACTAAGTAGATAGTTGTGTGCTGAGGGGAATGGAGTATACAAGCTCAAGCATGCAAGTACCCTTTTGAAAGGTCAATTAATTGTATGGTCATTGTACATTGGCACGTTGTAATGTTGCCTAATGTCTGCCTTGCTGTCACATGGCAAGCGCTGAGAAGTGTTAGGTACACAAATCAAGCACGCACTTTAAAGATGAAGTGTCGGGATACAAAGAGGATTTCCTCTGTCGCTTCCTGACTGTCCCTTCAACTCCGAGTCTTACACACCTGTCTCCACTTGACAATTGCCCTCCCTTCGTTTTCCTCTCCATATCAGTCAGTTATCTTTGTCTTTTTCTGTTTCCCTGCTCCGTAGTAGCCAAATCGGTATCTTTCTAAGGCTTTTGTTCAAACCCCTCTGTGCTCTAAAATCGTAGTTAACATCAGCTGCATCTACAGTGCCTACCTGTCCAGTGTCGAGGTCGGTTGGCGGAGACTCATGGTCGCTGCTCGAGACAGTCCCGGGAGGCGATCTCGTGAAGTAGGACTATCTATCCGTCACAAAGCCACCATGTCTTATCCTCTTGTTCTTCAAGTTTCGATGCCAGTTCTCCACAGCGCCCAAACGTCTGACCAGAGCGTCAGCTTTTGGGAAGGTTATTGTGTCCGGTGAGATCTGTAGAAACCATCCTCATTTTCCCATTCGAATAGTTTCTACTTCGTGTCTGTGTGCGGTGGTAGCCTACCGCACCTGTTCGCACGCGCGAAAGGTAAACTAAGTACGTGGTATCTCAAGGACAGTCTGTCCTTACTCGGGTGCTTGCACAAAGTTTAAGACCAGTGTTTGATATTTACGAATCGAGGCTTGATTTAGTGTCTCTTCTTCGATAAAAATGGGAGGAAGGAGAGTAGCCAAGCTGTCATCAATAATGTATTGAGGCCGAGTTACTGGGACTTGATGTCAACAAGCTTTGTATTATTCGTTTAAACGCCTTAAAGTGCACTGATATACCATAGCGAATGCATGTAGACTTACTTCATGCAGATAACACTGATTTTCTGTACCCAAGCCAACTTAAATCAGTAGTGTTTAGCCAGCCTGTACCGAGAAACCTTCAGCTTATTTAACAGTGCACACCAGTAAGCAAGCTAGACTAACCAACCACTCCACTGTCCGGCTTTATCCCCTGTAAATTGGTTTTCTTCCGCTGGGACCTAATTTTAGACACAGCAGGTTCCTTGACAGGGCAAGTTCAGTAGTGTTGGATCAACAACAGTAGCTAATGCATGATCATGAATCCCTTATATCCCGATCTGGGTTCCCTTTGTCAGGCACACAGCTATCGACGTCCTGTGGTCCTACTCTCAACGGTCTTACACTACAACCATGCACTCTACAGTAGTAAAACGAGTAGGATGCCAGGTTAACTGATTGGCCGACAAACGGGTTCACGTTAGTTGGAGTTTGATATGTTCAACATTTCGCTAGCCGTGTGCAGTGCTTTCCGCAAGAACTTGTCCTTCGCGTTCAAGTATGCGGTTTAGCATTTGTGGCTAGGCGATGCTGCCTGGTCTTAGTGGGCATAGTTCAAGCTAACAAATGTCTAGCGATTGCAAGCAGTGCTGCTTCCAATATATATTACATTTGAACTTGCTTGTCCAGATAAACTCACATTTCTGTGATTTGCATCAAAAAGTGAATGCGACTATAACCATGTAATTCCAACAGAGGCCAAAGGCGATCCTCGGCATCGCGTGACTATTGCGAGTCGCCACAAACGTTGTCTCGTGGGCTGTGACATCCAAGACGGTGACCAATTGGTTAGCCGTAGCAGCCGAGCAAAAAAAAAATTGATCACATTGGTTTGCTTCCAATGTATCCTCTGGAATTGACAAGAAGTCCAGTGTGGCTACAGTGCATCATACAATACCATATCCCACATCGATTGTTACCTAGCGAGCAGCTTTTAGTCAAATTCTGCGTGGCTAGCGTTATAGCTAGCAAGGTACAAGCGACGCCTCTTCTGCACCAGTCCTGTGCAAACAATTCACCTCAAATGATTACACGAGTGCATTCCATATGGTTAGATTCCACCGTCCCCAGTCACCCAAATACTTTGTTTGGATCCGAGGTAGCAATAGCATCGCCCCATATTCCAGCAACAGCGAATATATCACTAAAATTGTGTTGCTATCCAGCAGGTCGGATTTTGCTGGCTAGCTCCTCACTGTTGTCATACAAAACACTGGGAATGACCTAGTGAGAGCGTGACGGAACTGTGGTGCCCTCAGCTGGTCATTTTACCGCACTGCAGATGATTCCGCATCTCTTTAAAACAGGTCAGTTTTCATAAACCATTCTATTATGATGGGGAAGTATCATTATGTATGGATGAAATGTTGTCAAATTGATTTAATACAACATTTTGAAATGTTTGGCAAAGCTGTTAATCATAAACAGTGCACACATAGTTGATTAAACATCCTGAGTCATCCCAAGGACTGAACTATTCGTTTAAAATACCTACTGTAAATGCAAGGGGGCGTGACGACCTGTGAGGGAGAAAAAGGATTCAACAGTTATATCCAAATTTGGTCAACACGAGGCGTGGGGATGTGAGAATATTTCAAGCCTAGATGATGAAAGTTGCCGCGAGCAGTGTTCTTAAAACGCACTGCCGAAAAGATTGCGGAGGAGAAGTAAAAATAATGAGAGTAGAATATAGGTAAGAGGAAAATATCTTCTTCCCTTGCGAACCATGTTCCGTAGATTACACATAGTGTTCTTCTAGCTTCCTCTTGTTAGGCTGTATTTAGCAAGTAGGCTCAGAATGTAGCAGTTTCAGGTGTTGAATAGTTTGGATGTCAAGAGTTTAGAGCTCGGGGTAGTGGCGCTATCCGTTATTATGCTTTTCTTACGAGTTTATTTTATCCTACTGACATTTTACATATTGTAGGCCTATTTCTTTTCTTGTACCATCTAGCAGTGTTTTCATCAAGTCTGGTTCTTGTGAAAAAAGTTTCGTGGTTAACTAGAATGTTCGTCATATCAAACCATAACCATAAAGTAGGGTATACCACACCCCATATTCTGCACAAGGGTGAATCCACATCCTTCCAACCCTTTAACCGACTCGGTTTCCGCTGCCCTTGGTTTCATCTCGCTCTTTTGAGCTCCTACCAGCATCAAAGTACAAAGACCTGTCAACTAATAAACTATTGCATGCGTCTTTGCCCAGTGCTCACACAAATAAACATCACCATAGAAGATGTACTACTAAGACTTCATGGATTCACGGCTTGATGGAAATGGCGATTCATGATGGTGATTACATGTAGTTTTGATGTGCATGTTGAGCATTTACGATGTGAAATTGCGAGATACTCTACATGTATTTTCTTGCAATGGAACCTGTGTTTGGGCTTGAATGGCTTCCTGCGTTAATGCAACTTCCTGTCAATCCTGGGTTATGCTCTCACACCCCAGAGGAAATGGCTCTGAGCTCTGACTAATTCCCCCCTCTAATTTACTGTAATATAGCCTAATGCTCTGAGATAATGGAAGAGAACCGAGTTGATGTTCATGAAGAACAGAAGGTCATACATTTGTATATGCAAACAAAAAATCAAGATAACAAATACTTGGCTTCATCCGTGGCTTGTTATTGTAAACTCATGTGGCCAGTTAATTCAAGGTTTAATGTGATAGGAATGGGAGTCACAGACATTCCTTAGTGCTTTAAGTCTCGTCCAAAAATGGAGGAAACTGACCTAACATGCATAACAGTAGAGACGAGTGAAAAAACTTATATCGGAAATAATCTCTAATATCTAAAACAAGTCGGCAGATTTATTTAGTTTACAGAGTGCAGTACCACACCAATAGAATTTCGGATTTCAATAACCTCTTGACATCGTTAGGGACGCACCGTACGCACCTAAACCCACGCCTTTGAAACTAACTTGCCGAAAAACCGTTTTTCGAAGAGAAAGTAGACCCAGTCAAGCGTGACAACACCAGAGGGCGCAAGAGTCAACAATTAAAGCATTTCTCCCTGGTTGTTTGAGGGACTTTCCGTCTTTCTGTCAACGTTCCCAGGCCTCTCACGGGTCGAAGCCACAAGAGCTAAAGCAGCTTTCACATCATTAGAGATCTGTCTCTGTCGTAGACGCACATTCGACTGTAACTTACTGTACTGTCAGAATACTATATGAAGTTCTTCTACTAAGCACTCTGGGTTAATTAGTGTAGTCTGAACAGACCTACACTTCATGGAGTCTGATATTAATATCGTATTCATAGGTGGTGAATAAAATGTAAATTTGATGGTAATTATGAAGGGCAAAATGGCCTCATATCAATATTTGCTGGCATGAACAAATTGTATATTATAATCTTCAATATGAGTAACTGCAAGTGCATATAAGCCTACAATAAAGCGAAATATAAAATCTCTTTTAAATCTCAAGCTGCGTCGACGGATGTAGCTGTGGGAAAGGATGTTTGTGAAAGTACGGCCACCGGTCTTATAATAACTTAGTTTCACAAGGGGTTTCAGTTTTGTTTTGAGTCACTAGTGATTTCTTGTAACCTACTTCCCTTTCCTTCAACAGGGTTACAGCGTCTAGGACAGCACAACCCTAGACACACTCCGCACCTGCGCCATTGAACTCAGTTGGGACTACAAGTCCCAAAGACTACAAATCCCAAAACTCCTAGCCCTTGACTGTGGTCAACCATCAACCCTAGACACCCCTCTCACCAAGTCACCTGCGCCATTGAACTCTGTTGGGACTACAAGTCCCAGAGACTACAAATCCCACACTCCTAGCCCTTGACTGTGAATAGAGCTCTCCCATCATGCCGCTGGTGCTGCTGCCCTCCTCCCAGCTGCTGTGGGTCCGCGTGGCCGCCCTGGTCTTCTCCTGCGTGTCCTTCAGTGTCTCTGCCCACGGAGCCATGCTTCCCCACGGCGGCATGGCCGACTGGTGCATCTTCTGCTGGGCCTTTAGCTTCGCCGGCACCCTGCTGGTTCTCCTGGTGGAGCAGTTTGGCCTCCAGGCTCGCGCCCCAGTCTCCTGGACCAACTTCCCCATCACCCTAGCCTGCTACGCGGCCTTGCTCTGCCTCTCCGCCTCCGTCATCTACCCCCTCTACTTCCTCCAGGACGGGAGCTGGCGCGGGGAGCCGCGCGACTGCCTCATCGCCGCCACCGTCTTCTCCTGCCTGGCGACCGTGGCCTACCTGGGCGAGGTGAGCCTGGCGCGGGCACGGCCCGGCGAGGTGGCGGCCTACATGGCCACGGCCCCGGGCCTCCTCAAGGTGTGCCAGACGTCCGTGGCGTGCCTGATCTTCATCCTGATCAGCGAGCCCGTGGCTTACGACGGCCACGCCGCCCTCAAGTGGTGCATGGCGGTCTACTGCATCTGCTTCATCCTGTCCGCCGCCGTGGTGGTGCTCTGCGTCGGCGAGTGCACCGGCTGCCTCCCGTTCCCCTTCGCCAAATTCCTGTCCGCCTACGGCCTGCTGGCGGTGGTCATGTACCTGACGGCCACCATCATCTGGCCCGTCTTTCAGTTTGACAAGCGTTACCGTGGCGGCGGCCGCCAGCAGCCTCGGCTGGTTGCCGTGGCGGTGCTCACCGCCCTCAACTTCCTGCTGTACCTGGCGGACCTGGCCTACTCTGCTAGGCTGGTGTTTGTCAGTGTGTGATGGAGGGAGGAAGAACAAGGGATGCCAGTGGGGTAGGTATAATTTTAAGAGTGAGGATGGGTGTAGGATGTACTGTGATCGAGCAGGAGGAAGGAATAGAACAGTGTTATTACTTCTCAGGATGACCTGGAGGGGGATGGGGGGTCAAAGACAGCTACTGACTGAAGGTCAGCAAGACCAAAGTTGAACCTTTCAATCAAGTTAAATAAATCTTGAACTTTGTCATGTTTATCTTTTTTTGTTGTCTTTTGAAAATTAAGGAATGTATAAAGTTTTCCAAAGGATAGGGTGTGTGTGGTTTTTTAAAAATGTCCTTTGTATTAAATACTACATGTTTCTCTCCTGTTATCTGACCATGTGCTGTAGTCTACTTCAGGAGGATGATAAGCCAGCAACATGTGAATCTGGTGTTTGAAAGATGGTGTTGATGTATGCATGGGCGTTGCCACAATATAACTTGGGGGGGGTCACGTCCCCCTCACTTAAAAAAAGAGTCGTTTGGACCCCCCCCACATTTGCAATCTTTACATTGCTTCACAATCAAATCCGTTCCACTTTATCAGTAGGGGGAATACCCATAGCAATAGAAAACCACTCCGCGTTTTCCTGGTTTCCTACACAAACAGCCTCATCGAAGCGTCGCGCTTGCAGCTAGCACTTCAGACATCTACTGTTCCACAGACGAGTTGGACATAGGGAGGTTTTTTTCGAGGAAGAGGGAGGTTTTTTTCGAGGAAGAGGAAAGTAAGTTAGAGTTGCCCAAGTTTTCCCTTCAGTGGCCAAAGCACCCTTATGAGACATTCTGACTATAATACCATTAAGTCACAAAGATCCTTCTGCAAGCATTATGATTATAGCTAGATAAGCAAGCTATTTACCTACAACTAGCACTAGGCAATACCATACTTTATTTACCCATTACAAGTGGAACAGCATTTGTTGATTTCTTAATCTGGGTCTGAAATATGTTGTGCTTTTGGCCGTGTTCAGACCTAGGCGTCTGTTTCAGGCAGAAAGCGATGACAAGGATGTTTTTTCCAAGTACTTTTACTTAATTTAAGATCTATATATGTTTAATGTAAATAGAGTATATGGCTGATACTTTTTTGGGCTGCGCCATTTAAGGAAACTGATTCAACCACCATGTAGTTTCTGAAAGCTTGCATCCTAAGGATGTGATCTGTGGAAAAGACTCCAGGTTTGAACACACATTTGACAATTTCTGAACTGTCCAGTCATGCTTTAGGGAGGTGCTCATTTATAATGTAGCCTACATAATTATTAGGCTATTAAACCTATACCAATTGTGAATTTGATATGCTGATAACATGATTTACATCTCAGAAGTTTTCATATGAACAATACATTAAGCTTATTTCAATTATCAATATGAATGAATGCTCAATGCATCTCCATGTCTACTGATATAGGTGGTTGAGATTGAGAGTGAGTCAGAGGCAGGGGCAGCATGCAGGGGCAATGGAGACAGCTCTGTGGCTGAGGTTAGTGCTGAAAGGTGACAGGTAGTTAAGGAAGATGTCCCATTGCTTATTGGGAAGTTTACTTTTCAAAATCTTTTAATGTGTTCTGAGATCTGCTTTTCTATTTAAAAAAAATGGTAAATGCAACAGAATGCGGGAAATTGCATCTACATCTTTAACCCTTGTGTTATCTTCGGGTCATTCTGACCCATCAGTCATTGTGACCCACCGTCGTATTGCGACAGATTTACCGCATACAAAGACAAAGTGAAGCTGAGACAGCTGTCTCAGCTTCCCCCCATTGCAAAGGTTAAAAGAAAATTATTTCAATTTGTTTTTGTATTGGGTAAAATTGGGTAAACACAACGATGGTTCGTTATGAACCTTTGGGTCATGTGACCCGAAGGCAGCACGAGGGTTAAAAAAATTCTGTGGGAGAAACCCCCCAGACCCAAAATGTGTCCCCCCCCACTCTCAGAATGCTGCTGACGCCCATGGATGTATGACATACATTTCCGCAGAACCCTGTTGCTTACGTCAACATTTTGTACCTACTTAAAAAGTAACTTTTTAAAATTTCAATTGAACAACGATTGTATTGCTCTTTGTCGTCGTTTTTTAAACAATTGACTCAGTGTTTGGTAGGATTTCTCCCCTCCCCATTTTTCTTTCCAAATAAACCATTTCCTTTTATTTGGTGTTTCTGTGTGAGACAGAGCGATTCGTTCGTCTAGAGCAGGGGTGGGGAACGTCCGGCCGGAATCATCTGGTCCGGCCCGCCATAGCACTGCAGGAACCATATTATTAGGTGCATTATTCGTTGGCAGCAGCACTATTTTAATATGTGGAAGAGGGACGTGGAGGCGCGCAGCGTTGCGTACCAATGTACCAAAAAAAATCGATCGCGCGCTATGCGCGCTCCCATTAAGTGTGGAATTCCTTTCTAGCAAATCAAACCCAGAATACGTTGGTTTGGGCTAAGCACCGAATGTTTACAACGTATGGCTCCGCGCCTGATTAACACTCAGATCGATAAGCAGTCTCAAAAATGGTAGCAATATAAAAAATTATACGATCCTTTTCCGTAATCATGATACCCCCAAAGAAATGTTTGATGCACTCCTACTAGTCAAAGCAGGCTGCATCCGTGCCAGCTAACATCACAAACCTCACCAAAGAGAAGCAGTTCCAGCCATCACATTAGGGGTGAGTTAATTAAATGTTTGACCAAATATAGCAGGCACATTTTTAAGTTGATATTTCTGTACGGCCCCCGAATGATTTTATAAATATCCAAATGGCCCTTGGCAGAAAAAAGGTTCCCCACCCCTGGTCTAGAGGAGTATAATGGGATAGGCTATCAGCATATGTCCAACAGAGGGCGATACATCACAAGCAGCAGAAGGTGACATGGATAAATGTGATTTAAATGTTAGAGTTCTTTCCTTCAGCTTGCTTCTCTAATAAACATTATTATTTAACATAACCATCTTAGGACTTAAGTATCAGGCCCTGATACTGTTGCCTCACAACTAGAAGGTCCTGGGTTGAAATCATTGACAAGAACACTGTCACGAAGCTTGATAAATGCAAATGCATTCAAAGTTTCGTTTTGCATATTGGACATGAAGAAAATTTGACTTCATCTCATAGGCCATCTTGTTCATGCAATCAACCAGGCCGCACATTTTGTAGGCCAAGCCTATTTGTTGATGTAACGGGTGTATAAACTATCTTTAATGACTGCCAGAAAGGTGTCATTAAAGATAACTGTTAAGGCCACATGTGTTGTGTTCTTTGTTTGTCACCTCCCTTCCCTTTTCTGTAGCTCCGCCCAGGTTGTGTTCCCCATGATTACCAGATGAGATGCACCTGGCCAGGTGATCAAGCAGCAGATAAAGACTCCAGTTTCCTGCTGCAGGAGAGGCTTCTAGCTTGGGGACTGCTGGTCTTGCTGCCTCTTAGCCTGGGAGTTTGTTGCTCTGCTATGTTTGTCTAACAGTTGTGAAATGATGTTGTATTAATAAATCCCATGGATTTGGTACTTTTAAAGGTGTTCTTAGTAGTTGTTTTGGGTCAGTGGCGGAATGTTTGTTCGCCCCATAGGGCCACTAAAGTTGGGGCATAATAATAACAAGACACAGGTGGATAAGACAAACGAGAAGTGAAACCCCTCAACGAGACACAGGTGAAAACAATGACAGACACGGAAACACTAAGCAGGAAAAAAAACTAAAACAACATTGGGGCACGGCCACAGCCGTGACAGTTTTGTATGTTAACCTGTCAGACTGGTTGCAAATTCTTTGTCAACCACTCCCAATGTCAACTATAACCCTATAAATGTGGACAGTTTTATATTTAATCTTATCATACTTTCTTCATACACCTCTTCTATTGCTGTGGGATGGTTATGATTGTTTCTTCTTGACACATGTAATCAATGAACATATGAGTACTCCTCTTCAACAACATGGCAATCCTTCACGTCAGATGTGTTGTTTGATAGAAAACATCAGATACCTGATAGACATAATTGTTTGATATTCCTGTTCAACAATCTTTACCTTGGCGTCTACTTTTACTTGTTGGGGGAATTATTTTACATTTACTTGAGTACAATCGGTGAGTATCACTTTATAATTCATAATTAATTTAATATTGTTATAATCTTACACATTTAAAATGATTTATTATTATTATTGTTATATGCTTACAACTACTTGTAGATTATTGCAATATGATACTAAAGAAGATAGGGATACATATTTGGGTTATGGAATCCTGGATAAAGCACTGCTTGACCATTACCTTATGTTTCTGCACATTTATAAAATAAATGTAAAGTACTTAAGTTGGATAATAGTTGGTTATGGTCCCATTTTTGCAGGGTTACCTTGTGAGCTACACCCTAATGTGTATAAATATGTATGCTGTTATTCTTTAGAAACCAGAAATAGATTTGGCATCAATTATTGCATACAAATTAGTAACACAACATCAGAATCAAAATTTGTTTTTATTGTCATGTAAGTTTACACAAACACAGAATTTACTGTGGCAGAAAGGTGCAAACAATAAACATATACGGATCTTAATGGAAAAAAAAGTAGAATGTATAAATAAATTAAAGTCTAATACTAAAGAGCTATAGATATAAAATATATAAAATAGATAATAT
This sequence comes from Osmerus mordax, assembly GCF_038355195.1. Lineage (NCBI taxonomy): Eukaryota > Metazoa > Chordata > Actinopteri > Osmeriformes > Osmeridae > Osmerus > Osmerus mordax. The sequence continues at coordinate 2,430,125 of NC_090072.1, read as the reverse complement.
TGGCTCTCTATGGTAGAAAAGAAAACTATCCCGTAATGATAATCATGAAATGTTCCTGTCCTGTAGGTTCCATCTGCTGCAAAAAAAGGATCCTTCCCCGATGGCCTCCAGAGACAGGAGGATTGTTCTTCTGGGAAAAACAGGTGCTGGAAAGAGCAGCACAGGAAACACCATATTTGGTGGTGAGAAAGTGTTCGAAACATCCAGTTCCCCTCATGCCTTAACAGATAAATATACACCTGAGTCCAGGATCATTGAGGGAATAAATGTCACTTTGATCGACACACCAGGTTTCTTTGACACCAGGATCTCTGACGTTGAGCTGAGAAAAGAAATAATTAATTGTATGACAGAGTGTGCCGGAGGTGTTGATGCATTCCTAATTGTGCTAAAAGTGGAGAGAGTTACTTTTCATGAGAAAGAAATCTGTACAAAAATCAGAAAATCATTTTCAGATGAAGTTTTTAAATATGCTACAGTCCTTTTCACTCATGGCGATGACCTCGAAGGCAAAACAATTCAGGATTTTGTTAAAGAAAATTATGAACTCAGTGAACTGGTGCAGAAGTGTGGAGGCCGCTGTCATGTCATCGACAATAAGTGCTGGAACTGGGGTAGGAAGAACAGGAACAGAAGCAACCAGGTCCAGGTGTCAGAGCTACTGAAGACCATCGACCAGATGGTGGAGCAGAACGGAGGAGGCTGCTACACCAATGAGATGCTCCGGGCAGTGCAGGAGAAAATACAAGCAGAGGAAAGTAGAATAAGACAGAAGTCAGGTGGTAAACTGTCTAATGAGGAGATTCACAGCCTGGCTAAGGAAAAGGTTAAGACCAAGTTATCTGTCAAACTGGCTGGCATAGGAACAGGAGTCTTGCTGGGAGGTGTGCTTGGAGTAGGAACAGCAGCAATTGTAGCCTTGTATATAATAGTATTAGTAACTAAAGAAGAAGGACCAGCTGCAGAAGCATTAAAAGCACTAGGATCAGCAGGAGGAGGAACAGCAGCATCAGCAGGAACATGGTTGAGTACAGCAGCAGAAGGTATATTATTTCCAGCAAAATATATGTTAGGAGCAGGAGCAGTAGCAGGAGCAGTAATAGGAGGGATATTTGGGTCTGATGCAGCTGAGGGAGCAGAAACAAAAGGACAAGCAGTAGAAGCAGCAGCTACAGCAGTCTATGACAAAGCTAAGGCTGTTTGGATAAAGTGTATGATCTGGGCAAGGAGTCCTATGAACTGAATTCTTTATGAGAAGATTGTTCTGAAAATGTCTCACAGAATATAGGTTAGACTGGAATATGAAGAAGGAAACATGCTTTATGTTAATTTTATCTAGAGATTTTTGTATCTTTGGTATATACTATAGTGAGGAACAAATCAGTGAAAGAAACATAATTCCCTCCACCAGAGACGGATGGTGACAGAGAGGTGCATAGAGAATAAAATGTGCAAGTGGATGTTGAAACTGAATTATTTCTAATTGTAAATCAGACAATGCAATAACGGATTATTAAAATGTTTTATGCTTTTGTTTTGGTTAAGCAATAAACAAGCCTACTGATCCTAAAGTTATTGTCATCAGTTTATTTCTTTAGCTGAGTACTGGCTGACCTGAGAGTGTTGCTAAACACCTCCAGGTCTGGAGGACTCAGGTCCCCTGAAGCAGTTAGATCAACGAGCACCAGGCAGCATCACCAACTCACTGGAGGTTCAGGACTAGAAGAAGCCCACTTTTAGTTGTATTTAACCGGCACCATTTTCCCTTGTTCATTTAATAGACGCCCATTATTTGGGGGTTAGAACAGTTTGTGTCTGTCTTTATCTGTCTTTGATTCTATCTTTCTTTCTGATTCTGAACTACATCCACTTTCTAATTTCAAAATACATGAGTGATAGGGCCTTTTCATCTGCTGCTCCGAAGGCTGTGGAACAACCTCCCTGACCATCTTAGGGCCCCTCAGACTACAGATGTTTTTAAACTAAACCTAAAAACATATATTTTTTTAAATGCTTTTGACTCAATGTATTTCATAGGTTTTGCTTTTAACTATTTATTGACTTTGATTTTTTTAAATTATTAACTGTATTATCTTTTCAAATTAGCATTATTATATGCTCTGTAGCACTTTGAGATTGCTTTAATGTAAAGTGCAATACAAATACAATTTATTATTATTATTAGCTGAATACAAATTATAGCACCCTCCCTTGTTTAGTAAAATGAAAAAAGAATGGAGTGTACCTGGATCACAAGGCAGGTACTCTGTCCTTCTACAGTGTCGTCTCTGAGACAGTGACCCTCCTCCACAGAGTCCAGACCATCTTCACCCAGCCACTTTACGCTGGGTTTTACCTTGCTTGGTATGGTGACAGTGCAGAGATTGTTAAACTGTGGTAGAGGATCTTATAGACAGGTGCTTAGAGAAACATTTAAGACAAAAGGAGCAGAACAACTAGAACAGGAAGACAGTCATGAGGTAAAAGAACAAGGACTTTCAGGGGTAAGGGGCATGGTATAGTGCATCAGCCATCATGTTCTGACAGCCTCTCACAAATGCAGGACATCAAGATCATAGGGCTGCAAGAACACACTGTTAGGATAACTTATTTATCAAGTAATGCACAGAGTCGTCGGATTCAAAGAAAGTTCAATGCTTGCCGGCAAGGAGACGAAATCTGATTGCAATACAAAGTTTGTCTGGTTCACAAGTCTTCATGTAAGACCATTTAACCCTCGTGCTGCCTTCGGGTCACATGACCCAAAGGTTCATAACGAACCATCGTTGTGTTTACCCAATTTTACCCAATACAAAAACAAATAAAAATAATTTTCTTTTAACCATTCCAATCTGGGGGGTCTGAGACAGCCCGACAGTTAAAAGAAAATGCTTCACTTTGTTTTTGTATGAGGTAAATTTGTCGCAATACGACGGTGGGTCACAATGACTGATGGGTCAGAATGACCCGAAGATAACACAAGGGTTAAACATATTGGTGAGAAGTCCCCTCCCCTGAATATCAGCTGTCAAGGTGATCGATCCCAGAGGTAGAGTGCGTGTGCACGTGGAAACTTACTGAGTTCTCTGACCCTAGGCTTGACCGTATGATTCACTCAACACAGATAAGGTTAAACACATTTATTGCACCTCTAGTATGATCATGGTCAACCTAGGTCAGTTTGTTTACGTAAGCCTAGTGTCATCTATAGGTCATGTGGGGAGAGGGTTCTCTACTGACAAGACATGCTGAGCACCAGTATTTTCAGAATATAACGTTACATCCTAAATTTCTCCGACACACACACCACCTCATCAGGCACTGATTTGCGTTCTGCCGCAAATGTAAAAAGGTAAGGGGGTTGTAGTGAGTATAATCAACCAAAGGACCTGTCCCAACATACATTTCAAAATGCTGAAGCGCCTAAACCAATGCTAAAAACGTATTCTCCATCACAGAATAGTAGGAATTGAACTTCTTTGAATAGAAACTAACAAGAAGTTTCATATACATTTGGACCAACCTGTAAAAGCACAGCCCCTGTGCCCACCCTTCTGGTATCCACGTACATTGCAAAAGGTTGACCCGTTTGTGGAGCAGCCTGCACAGGTGCAGAGCAAGGCCTTAACATCCTCAAAGGCCCTTTGACAGGTGGGGAAACGCTCAACCTGATCCTTAAAGTTTAGGAGGTTGGTGCCATCACCATTGGAACGTTTGTACAGGAGGAACCCCAGCAATACCCCACCATCCTCATGAACCTGGCAAACTCTTTCTTGGTGGAGGGAGGGGGAAACTGATCGATTGCCCCGCACTTTCACCCTCATCAGGCGTACCTGACCCTGGCACCACTGTACCCAGATAGGTCACTGTTGCCTTTGCAAACTCACACTTGGTGAAATTGACTGAGCCGCACCCAAGCTAAACGGCTAAAAAGGGCCTGAATGCCCAGCAGATGATCAGCCCAGGTGTCACTGTAGATCACCACATCATCCAAGTATAATTGTCTGGTGTGTGTTGAAAACCTGTCAGACTGGTTGGGTCGTCCTTATGTGAACCAGTCCTTACCGTAATCTTGAAAATGATAAGTTCACATCTAAACCTTTCATCATACTTTTCTTCATACACTTTTCTTCTTTTGCTGTGGGATGATGTTATTGTGATTGTGTTTATTCTCGACACATTTAATGAATTGATTTATGAGTAATAATCTTCAACAACATGGCATTCCTTAACGTCAAATACTTTCTTTGTATTTGACGTCTAGTCTTCCTGTTCAACAAGTTCTACCATGGTGGCAGTGGCCAGGAAATGCAACAAGGGTAAAGGTGGTGCCATCTTGTTTGTCACCCTCCCTCTCTTGCCCAACTTTTCCTAGTCGATGAATACTAGAATAGATACATTTTCTCATTTCCTACTGTTATAATACGTCTACGCTCCCAGAACTTTGTCTACTTTCATTAGTTAGGGGAATAATTGTACATTTACTAAACTATAATGGGTGAGTATTACTTTATAATCTTATGTATCAGTTTCAAAATTATTTGTTATTATTATTGTATGCTTTATACTACTTTCAGATAAGTATGATATTAAAGTAATCACATTTTCTGCATAGCTGTACGTAATGTTGATAAACATTGTATCTGCTTTGGGAACAGGAATAGATATTCCCTAAACTTACTCCTTAGAAATCACATAGAATGATAATGATGACATGTTCCTGTTCTGTAAACTCTGTTCCATTCACACAGATGTTAGTAAGAGAGTCAGGGGGTGAACTGTCTGAGGAGGAGATTCAAAGACAGGCTAAGGAAAGGGTGGAGACCAAGTTACATGTCAAATTGGCTGGCATAGCAACAGGAGTCTTGGTGGGAGCTCTGCTTGGAATAGCAACAGTAGTAGTAGCAGCTTTGGTCTTAGCTAAAACAATGGTAACAACATTTAAAGTAGGAAGCGTAGCAGCAGCAGCAGCAGCAGTAGAGGCTGGGGTGGGAGTTGGAGTGGGGCCAGGGTTAGGTATAGCAGCAGGAGTTGTTGTAGGAACAGCTGCATTAGCAGGGGCAGCAGGAGGAGGAATAGTTGGGTATAAAGCAGCTGAGGGAGCAGAAACAGCAGGACAAGCAGCAGAAGCAGCAGCTACAGCAGTCTATGACGAAGCTTGTAAAACCTTCACTTTGTAATATGTTTCCCTTGTAATTGATTTCATTAATTTGCGATGTTATTAAATGTCTATGTCATTTAACTTTACTTTGATAATTCTTGCTGTGATTTAACCCAATAGAGTCAAATATCTGTAATTCTATAAGTATTGGCCTAGTTTGGTTGTTTTAATCCATTGTTCAGTTTCCTTATTCCTTTAGTAAACCGTAAGGGAATAGTTTTGGTTGTTTGGACAATATCAAACCCCCTACAGTTGCTATCAGGATGTGAAGTTTATTGCAGCCAAAATGACAAAAAGTGCATCTCAACAATGTCACGACTCTGCCTTTACTGTAAAATCATAGCATTCCTTTGCATCAAACACGTTGTTTGATAGCAAACGTCAAAGACCTGATAGACATCTTTGTCTGGTCTTCCTGTTCAACAAGCTTTGCTATGGCGCAGCCGCCAAGGAACGCCACGATTGGTTGGCAGAGGTGGTGCCATCTTCCTGGTCCTGCCCTTCTTGCTCCACCTGTCCTACAGACGATAAAGACGGTTATAGATTTTTATTTTTTGCATTTGCTACTTTTATAGTACACTTACACTCCTCATTTGAACGTTCTTGAATCAAGAAGACAAGAAGGCTTTTTTTTTACTTTCACTTTTTAGGGGAAGAATTGTACATTTCATAGTACAATGGGTGAGTATTTCTTTGTATGATCTTACATGTCAGTTTTCAAATGATCTGTTATTGTGATGATATGCTACTTTCTACAGTGACTATGATATTAATGTAGATAAAGAGACACATATTTGGATTGTGGAATACTGGAGAAAGCACAGCTCTATTATTGACTGTAGCTTATGCAAACTGTCATGTGAGACATTTAAAATATTTGGATCAACAATATAAAACATTTGGAACAGCATAGTGTTCTTATTTTTGTTACTGCATGCATGTTTACCTCACCCACACTTGCTACATGGATTGAGAGTACTAACCTGGTGAGGCAGACCCGCCATTTTGATTGGTGGGTGGGGTGGTTAAAGTACTATTTTATGCATAGTTACTTTCTTGTGATACTTTCTTGATTATTGTGTTACCTTCTTGTGTACCCTAATGTGTATCAAACCCTTACATCAAACCCATACCCTAAAGTGTTTAAAAAATTTGATATCCTATGGGAACAGTAATATGATCTTTAGTAACAGGAAATATTTTGCCTCAGTCACTGCATACTGTACTATTTCTTCTTAGCTATTTCCTGTTTTTATCTTGCAGCCCGTCAGAGGATCTTTGGTAGGTCTACACTGCCCCACATATTCTGTTGGAATTGCACCTTGCATATGCGTACATTTAAGGGCCAGGGAGATGTGCACAAAGGGCGGGGGGCAGAAAGGGGGAGTCCCCAATGTGACAACAAGCTTGGACCCCCTTGTGGGGACCCCCTTGACAGTCGTGGTGCAAAAGGTGGGTCACAATGACCCGAAGGCAGCACAAGGGTTAAGCAGGGGCATGGCCGTGTGCGTGACAACCTGTTTTGTTGACATCGTCTCCTCGTGTTTGGTCCTGCCTGTCAGGAATCACACCCCTCCAGTAGAACCGGAGAGGTAGGGACTTTACTATTGCTGAATAATCCCTGACAATTATACCACGTCAAGACATCTTATGCACATTTCAAATGCATTCAAAAGAGACAAAATGGGCAAGCGTTAGGCCTCCAGGTAAATCTGTGTCCTCAGTGTAAGAGACTAGTTTAAACTTGTTATAATGATGACTGTAAATACACCACTGGCAACGCTGTACTGCTTAGAGGATCTTATTGTTTTAGATTTGGAACTGTCAGTTTCCCACATCGATGTTGAGACATCCCTGTTAAAGTCGTCCCCTCATGTGCGATCCTGCATCTCAGGAATCCCATCCCTCAAGTCAAGACCTGTGGGTGTTTACTGTACTGTTGTTGAAGTGAAATGCCTTCCTCAGGCCTCCAGCTAAATCGGTCCCCCTTGTGTCGTCAGTAAGAGACAGATTTATAACCATCACCCGCATCACTGTAGTGCTTTATACATTATCACACTGTAATATATGGAGGGGGGGGGGGGATAACCTGGATTACAAGGCAGGTACTCTGTCCTTCTACAGTGTCGTCTCTGACACAGTGCCCCTCCTCCAGGGTCCAGACCACCTTCACCCAGACACTCTGTCCTGGGATTTATCTTGGTCAGTCAGGCGTCAGCGCTGAGATGATTAAGATGTTATAGAGGATCTTATACAATTATCTTTTAGATTTGGAACTGCCAGTTTCCCACATCAATTGCCTCCAATTTCGTTGTACAGTATAGGCTACAATGACAAGTAAAGATATTCTGTCGATGTTCAGACATGCTCCCTGTTAAAGTCGTCCCCTCATGTTTGATCCTGCATCTCAGGAATCACATCCCTCAAGTCAAGACCTGTGGGTGTTTACTGTAGTATTTTGGAAGTGAAATCCCTGCCATAAAACTTGCTAAATGCAAATGTCTTATGTTTTCAAAAGAGTTAGGTGTGGGCGTATTGTGGCAGCCCCAGTGATCCGAAGCCGCCTCGCAGCGAGTTTGGGCGCCGTCACTTTAAGAAATCTCTCAATTCCCGCTCTGCACGGCTGCAACCCATTTGAATGTTGTTATTTGTTCATTATAAGCACGTGCTTTTGACCCTCTTTTGGTCGCGAGTCTCCGGAATTGTGTGCGTCTTAGCCTTGGTTTTGTCTGTGGCTTGCAACAGTATTGGGGATACAAAATAAAGTATGTGTTAACTAACAATTTGTGGATCCTAATGTGTACTTATAATCATCAACACAAACACACAAATGAAAGCTTACTGCAGACACACAAGTGAGCCAGTAGTTAATTCTCAAAGTTGACAAGTTGGAAGCAGAAAAAGTGGCCACGGGTAAGTAAGGCCTCCAGGTAAATCTTTGTACTCTTGTTGTCTCAGTGTTAGAGACATCAGATAAAACGTGTTCTACATAATGACACAAGGATGAGGTGGGACGGACCACGTTTCTCAGGCCTCCAGCTAAATCGGTTCCCCTTGTGTTGTCAGTAAGAGACAGATTTATAGATTAAACTTATTATCTAGGCTGCATATTGATTACAGTAAAAACCATCACCGGCATCACTGTAGTGCTTTATACATTATCACACTGTAATATATGGAGGGGGGTAACCTGGATCACAAGGCAGGTACTCTGTCCTTCTACAGTGTCGTCTCTGACACAGTGACCCTCCTCCAGGGTCCAGACCACCTTCACCCAGACACTCTGTCCTGGGATTTCTCTTGGTCGTTCAGGCGACAGCGCTGAGATGATGTAGAGGATCTTACATTTAGTCATTTAGCAGACGCTCTTATCCAGAGCGACTTACAGTAAGTACAGGGACATTCCCCCCGAGGCAAGTAGGGTGAAGTGCCTTGCCCAAGGACACAACGTCATTTTTGCACGGCCGGGAATCGAACTGGCAACCTTCTGATTACTAGCCCGCTTCCCTAACCGCTCAGCCACCTGACATCTTATACATTAGTCTGTTAGATTGTGAACTGTCCGTCCCCCACATCGATGTTCAGACATGCTCCCTGTTAAAGTCGTTGACTCATGTTTGATCCTGCATCTCAGAAAACACATCCCTCAAGTCAAGACCTGTGGTGTGTTGTTGAAGTGAAATTCCTGCCATGAAACTTGATAAATGTACATTTCAAACTTCTTTGAATGTATTTGAAATTCGAAAGTAGAGGACACATCCTTGAGGTGATCCAGTGGATGACATCAGCCCTTCCGAAAAAACAATAATTCCCTTTCACTCTCTCTGTGTTCTCTGCATGAGGGTATCTCAAATTCATCCTGCAACACCAGAAACCAAGCTAAAATCATTTATAAGTTTCCTAACTAAAATCTGTGGCTGAATATTATAAGCAGTGGAGAAATCAATAAAAAGAAATTTTTTCATGTTTCAATGTTTTGGGCTGTTGTAAATGCTTCAGTACTATGTATAAAGTTTCCTATTGCATCCTCCACACGTTGCTTATATGCAAATTAGTTCCATGTACACAACAATCAGTCAGCCTGACGTCACAAGAACCACCTCAGGCGCTGTAAGGTAAACTATACATACCCAAGCAGCAGCTTGCATCTCTTTTGTTTTGTCTGAAGACTGGAGTTCTATCTATTAGTCTTTTCCAAAGCATCTGGGGTAAGATATTTCTCATCATTTAAAGTTGGCAGTAGAATAGTACTTTATTGATCCCAGGGGGAAATTGCATGAAGTTGCAAATTACAACTTTGCAATTGCATGCAAATTGCAACTGCAGCGTTGCAAATTGCAAAGATATTGCTTGCAATATTACAACGAAATATGTTCTGCTTTGTTGCAAACGCTCATTTGGAGAATAATTGGGTTCACGTCTGGTTATTTTATAAGTTAGTCTCTATACACTGCATACATTTCGCTTTCATAATGACGTTATATTTGTGCTTCATTCCTGAGCGAGCAATAGAAGATTTGGAGCACAGAAAAATACATTTTGCAATGACATTATGTTTTGAAGAGTAATCATTGGAAAATATTGTTCCAATCTTTCAAAAGTTATTTTTCAACCTTTTAAAACTTTTTTCTCACGTCAATGAATCTGTTCGCCTTTACTGAGCCGATCATCTTACTCAAAAATCGTATCTATTGTACCTTTCAAACGATTTTTTTTTTTTACAGAAAAACTTAAAACCAGAAGTGAGTGTATTCGTCTATTTAACAAATCACATTTTTACCCTCCTTGCACAGATAACTTTCTGCAACAATGCCTCCTCCTGGTGTGTGTCTAAATATCATGAAAGAGCGCCACAAGAAAGATGGCCGTGGTAGCCTTGCCAACCCCCTGAAATTCCTCAACCAAGACTTTGAACAGATGAAGCAGTACTGTATTGCTCGGGAGGTTCGCTTTGTCGATGACATGTTTCCCCCAGACCATAATTCAATTGGCGAAGGACTACTGTCCCCCTCCGACATGGGAAGAGTGCAGTGGTTGAGGCCACATGTAAGTTATTTGACCTTGACTTGGGCCGTTACACAGCACAACATCCCCAAAGTAATAGTAGGCTACTACTCTCATTGTTTGTGAAGGGCATGAAATCTGAGTCTCAATGATCAATTCCTCACTTTCAGAAAATTGCTCAGAATCCCTCTTTTATTGTTGATGGAATTTCAAGATTTGATTTTGGGCAAGGCATAGTTGGTAGGTGGATCTGATTGTTCTTTTCAAATACATTTACATCACAAACACTGACTGTTTAAATGCAATATGTTGTACCTACTGACTCATTCCTTGTCCCTGTTTAGGTAACTGCTGGTTCCTTGCCTCCATTGGGGCACTGACATTCCAAAAGCATATCCTGGAACAAGTTGTGCCTCTCAATCAATCATTTCAACAAGAATATTGTGGAATATTCCATTTCAGGGTAAAGTCTGATAATATTTTAACAGGAATAAAAAAGAATTAAGCGAAGTCATGTTGTTGTCATTCATAGCACTAGATATGTAATGATTCTCTACTATAGCACTTATCAACAGCGGGTAAAATTTTTTGTGGTGCAATTTTTTGTTGTTGTTGCAAAACCCTCATCAATGTAATACCTAAAATAGATGACACTAAAAAGTTCTCAAATAATCATAATTTCCTTTCAGATTTTTTGGAAACATCAACAGCAATATTTGAAACAAGACATGTTATTATTCAAATATCTTGAATATATATTATATATAAATATATGTATATATATTTCTAGTGCCATATTACCTAGTGTTATGGTTCTTCAAGGATTTATTCAAGGTTTTCTCATTAATCTTCATCCAAGTCATTGGGCTCAGTGGCTGTTGCACAACCATTCGGGTCTTCCAATATTTTTGGAGACCCTGATGAAAATAATATCTTAAAATGAATGTTCTCTCCTATCTTTTAGTTCTGGAGGTTTGGAAAGTGGGAGGATGTTTTGATTGATGACAAGCTACCGACAATTGACGGCAATCTCATTTTTGTCAGATCCAAAACTCCAAATGAGTTTTGGCCTGCTTTGGTGGAGAAGGCATACGCCAAGTATGTAAACCAAGTATTTTAGTCATTTAACCAAGTGTTTTGGATAACAACACGGTTGCATTGGTTTCATAGGTCATAATGTATGTACTCTTTTGCCAGAGTTTGTGGCTCCTATGCAGACATGAATGCAGGGACGCCCTCTGAGGCTTTGGTGGATTTTACTGGCGGGATCCACTTGTGTATCCAGCTTGCAGAAGGCCCCCCTAACCTATGGGATCTAATGTCTAGAGCTGCCCAAGCAAAATCTCTGATGGGGTGTGGTACTCCTCAAGGGGTGAGTGTAAAACAACCTCATGCAGACACTTGGATACAGCAACTGTGAAGACACACTGACGAAACAGTGGTTGGCCTTTTTTTGCACAAATGTAAACAGAGTTGTGCTGTGTTTCTAATAAATAACATTGTTCCATTTATTTCATCGGTCTTGATGCTTGTTTTACACTGTAGGAAACATCAGCCAACACCGTCGCAGAGAACGGATTAGTGAGGGGCCATGCATACACTGTTACAGGTGTCACTGAGGTACAGTATGATCTGAATGGATGATAATGGCAGCTACCAGATAACATTCATGTATGACATTCCTAGATTTATCTCATTGTCTTCATTGACAGCTGGAGTATCAAAAGTTTATATTTATACCTTATGTATGTATTTGTCTTAGAAGTTTTCAGCATAGCACAACTGATTCATGTATTATATTGTATACAGCTCTGGAAAAGATTGAGACCACTGCACCTTTTTCTTTCCCTTAAAAAAAAGTTGATAAGGACAATTTTGAGTGAGGACCAGAAGGGGCAGATTTGAAGTTGTCCTTATCAAACTTTTTAAAATGGAAAGAAAAAGTGGTCTCTTCATTTTTTCCAGAGCTGTATGTATTTAAACAACATATACTGTACTGTATGTGCTCAATACAAATGTATTGCAGGACAATAAAGTTCATATTATCTTATTTACATTTAGTCATTTAGCAGACACTCTTATCCAGAGCGACTTACAAAAATGACAGGGACATTCCCCCGAGGCAAGTAGAGTGAAGTGCCTTGCCAAAGAACACAACTTAATTTTTCACGGCCAGGAATCAAACCGGCAACCTTCTGATTAATAGCCCAAGTCCTTAACTGCTCAGCCATCTGACTCCTATTGTATCTGATGTATGATGTGCATCTCCAAACCAAGATTTATGTAGGTTGAAACGTATACTCCCCTGTGATATATTGCACAACAACTATAATTTGATGAAAAGGACCACATTATTTAAATATGCCTTAATAAATGTTTTATTAAGTCTAGCAGGAGAAATAGGTTCCCTTGGCAATTGTATCATAACAATTTTTTATATCTTAAATAGACACCATTAGGGTCCTACAAAACTGTTTAAACAAAAGTAATGCTGGTACATGGGAACCTATTTCTCCTACTAGACACACCTGCAAATAATACGTAAACATGTCCTACTTAAACTGTTACTAAAGTACTAAACACTTGTCTCATTTAAACTCCTCAGCTCACGAGAAATGGAAGACCAGTGAAACTGGTGCGTCTGTGGAACCCCTGGGGCGAAAGGGAATGGAACGGGGATTGGAGCGACAAGTAAGACAACACACTAGTAATAATAAATAAAAAAATTGCACCACCTATTTTGTTGTCTTCCCCTGCCTTACTCCAGAGCTGTAGACAGGCTTCCTCTGCCTTACTCCAGAGCTGTAGACAGACTTCCTCTGCCTTACTCCAGAGCTGTAGACAGACTTCCTCTGCCTTACTCCAGAGCTGTAGACAGACTTCCCCTGCCTTACTCCAGAGCTGTAGACAGACTTACCCTGCCTTACTCCAGAGCTGTAGACAGACTTCCTCTGCCTTACTCCAGAGCTGTAGACAGACTTCCCTGCCTTACTCCAGAGCTGTAGACAGACTTCCCCTGCCTTACTCCAGAGCTGTAGACAGACTTCCTCTGCCTTACTCCAGAGCTGTAGACAGGCTTCCTCTGCCTTACTCCAGAGCTGTAGACAGACTTCCCCTGCCTTACTCCAGAGCTGTAGACAGACTTCCTCTGCCTTACTCCATTCAGCCTGTTCAAATTACCATTTTATGTTTTTAGGTCCCCCTTGTGGCAGAACGTGAGTCCTGAGGATCGTCTGAAATGTCTCTCAGTGAAGGATGACGGAGAATTCTGGTAAGCACAGAAACCCCACATGGTTTACTGTTTAATGTTATTAAATGTATAAACGTGAATGGTGGGTTATTGAAACATTGTACAAGCAGGGCACTTATTTTTTGATGGAATTAAATAAAACGACAAAAACATCTATAATAGAGAGGGAAGCATTCACCAGCAAACTCAACTTTGCTGGTGAATTGAATAGTTTCAGTTTTAGGATGTCATTACGCTGCCGCAAACCAGTATTTCAAAGACTGAAACATGATTGTGGGAGTCAGGTGGTTGAGCGGTTAGGGAATCACGATAGTAACCTGAAGGTTGCCGGTTTGATTCCCAGCCGTGAAAAATGACGTTGTGTCCTTGGGAAAGGCACTTCACCCTACTTGCCTCGAGGGGAATGTCCCTGTACTTACTGTAAGTCGCTCTGGATAAGAGTGACTGCTACATGACTAAATGTAAATTTAATGATTGTCTTAATAGGATGACAATTGAGGATTTCTGCAGCAACTACTCAGATTTGGATATCTGCTCTCTGTGCCCTGACTTCCTTGATGGAAATGCATCATGTCACTGGGGGTGTTCCGTCCATGATGGCAGATGGCTTGCTGGAACTACTGCTGGTGGATGCTTAAATTATCGAGGTGTGTATGATAATAATATCCCCCCAAAAAAATAGATTTCGATTTTTGCTATTGTTGTGGAAAGAGAAGTCAGCTCTCCTCAGAAGGATATTCAAAAATAGTCGGAGACGGAATATCTTTCAAACTCAAGGTGGCTTGATGGTTTATTCAGCATAACGCAGTTAGTACATGGAAGGTTAAAAAAGCAACCACATGTCATTATATAGACGCATATGAGGAACAATCCCCCGCCCTGCATGATTCTATTTCACAACCTTCTAGAAGGTTTTAGGTTCTCAGCCTAAACCAGTTCCTCTCTCTTCCATCATTCCTTCTCTGGCTTCTGCTCTATGGGTTTTACCTTCTAAACTTTGGCGAGACCTCTATTGTTCTGCTATTGAGACACTCGCACACACCCCAGTCTCCCCTAACGCTGACTCCCCCTTTCTCCTCACTGTTCTGGGGAGCCTGCCACTTTTGAGACATGACTTCGCCCCTTGGGGATACTCTTAGCTCTTATGTTCTAGCTTTCTGATCGGTTACAGTTGTTAGCTATCTGGACCTCCCCCCTCGTTCACTGCCCAACAGCCTTGTGTATGTAAGTCTCACTCACAACATCCACACTACGTGAGATACGCACACTCATTCATATCTTTAGACTGCCAAACTAAGCTCCCCCCAGCCCTTGTCTCCTTACACTGGGTTGAGTCTGTTCCTTGGTGTAATTCTTAATGCGTAGGCCTAGATTCCTCCATCTTAGGCCCATGGCCTTTGCTCTGCGTACCACACTGGTCACCAGCCTGCCCAATAATCAAGAATCCACCACACTATTTAAAATAAATGTACTTGCTAAAATACTTACTCAGTCCACTTTTAATACAAAGATTCATCCGAAATCTGGAATGGTCGGAAAAATACTATTGACTGACATTTTGCCTTTTAGACAGTTTCTGGACAAACCCTCAGTATCGGTTAAAGATTGAAGGTCTGGATGAGGATTGTGCTGAGAAACAAGGGGAAAAAAACATGCTGGTCTCTCTGATGCAGAAGCCTGACAAGCGAAACAGACGCCTGGTTAAAACCCTCCACATTGGATTCTCCATTTTTGAGGTCTGTGTAAACCAGATTTTCTTTTTTTCCACATCTCATGGTGGCAGTGTCTTTACTTTAGTTGATGTTTTGGAAAAAATATTTATGTATCAATTTATTTGTATTTTTATGTGTAGTATTTTTACTAGAATAAGTGCCTGTTCTTAAATGTATTTTTCTTGTATTTAATTTCAGGTGCCTGAACAAGTAAGTAACCATTATAAACTATATAAACTTTTTATACCACATACAAATTGTGCATTTCGAAAATACAGCAGAAGATCAAGGATCAGAAATGTATAGTTCTAACAGTTCTAACAGATCTAACAGACTATTGTGGTGGTCAGAGTCAAGGAATGATCTCTAATTACCTGCTTCAGCCTGATATGGTTGTGAGAGACACTGAATGTCATCACAGTAGCATTGGACTCACATGGCCCAATAAAAAGTATGGGCTGCATATGATAGATACCATTACATATTTCCACAGTACAAGCGTCTGAAAGGAAAGTTCCCAGCATCTTTCTTTGCCACCAATGCACCTGTGGGTCAATCCAAGAATTATCTAAATGCTCGTGAAGTCATGGAGCTGTTCCGTCTGAAGCCTGGTGAATATCTGATCGTGCCATCCACCTTCAAACCGAACGAAACAGCTTCCTTCATCTTGTCCATCCTTTCCAAGGCAGAGACCAACATCCAGTAAGCACAACTCAATTTTCTACAAGTGCTTTGGCAAAACAAAATGTAGTCAAATGTAATATTTGTTACAAAAGAGGAATGATGTTATGGCTGTAAGATTGTGGTTTATGGAAAATCCTCATAAGACTGGACCTTGTTTTCTCAGTGAAAATTCTGATGGTCATGAACACATGGAAGTCACAAAGGTATGTAGAAAGTATTGCAACTTGAACAGAGAAGCCATGAGAGGGCATAGTATGACTACATCACAACCTATAGCATAGTTGAACACCCTGAATGGTTTACATAATCAGAATAAAATATTTTTTGTTACTAATAACACATTAATGGTATTAATGACAACAAAAGCGATAACATTTCCTCATAAGAATTTAATCTGCGATTAAATTTTTTACATGCATCCTTTGCTAAATACATGCATCCTTTGCAGCCCAAACCGATGGAAAATGAAGACAATGAAGACAATAAAAACAAGAAAACGCTTTTTCGCCAATACTCTGACAAGGTTGTAGAAATCAACATAACTTACTGACAGTTTACCACACCAGAAATGTGTCTTGTATGAAGAGAGGTACATCAAAAGCATACAGTAATATATATATGATAGCTTTGTAATAAAGTAAAGAGATCTATTTTTTTGAAAATTCGTTTTGGCCTTTAGCGTTTAACTTTGAGGAATTAGATTTTTTTTTATACAAGATGACTTAACTCAATTTAATGTAAAAAAAGGTTTTACAATTGTTTTTTTTTCCTCTGAGAAGTATGAAGAAGTGGATGCTGAGTTGCTTCAAAAAATTTTGAACGACAATGTTCTTAAGGGTATGTACTGTCAATGTTCTTAAGGGTATGTACTGTCAATGGCTGTCAACCATTTCTTAATAAGTTTCTGGGTGATTAGGGAATGATACAAAATCTCCAAATCCCAAAATCAAATTCCATGTGGGCGGAGCATACAATGAGAATATCTTTCAACAAAAATCATTATTATGCATGTACTGTACAGAAATGTTGAGTTCTGTCATATGTACAGTACATGATTAGGTTTATGATTTATTTTCTTCACGTAGGACAAACAAACAATGGTGGCTTCAGCCTAGATTCCTGTCGAAGCATGGTTGCTCTGATGGATGTATCCTACTTGCACGTGCAACAGCCACTATTATACAGTCATATTAAGGAATACTTCAATCCCAGTATACTTCATGAAATGAAATTGTGCATGCCATTAATTAAAGATAACCTTAATATTACTTAAGACATCCATCACTGGAAAACTGAACAGTGCAGAATTCCTCCGTCTGTTGAGGAAAGTGAACATGTTCCAGGTAATAATGGATACATTTATTCTACATATATCCATTCTACACTTCTGTCTTCAGGGCTAGAAATACCACAAGTCCCTTGATGGTTTCCCCTTAAAACATTGTACTTTTATTAAGAATATTTGACCTGAATGTTCTTGTGTCTCATTGTCCTAAAGGACATCTTCTTTGCAACGGATGTCTCCTTCACTGGAACTTTATCATTGAGTGAACTGAGAAATGCAATCATGGCTTCAGGTAAATCTGCTCAATATCCCAAGTAATTTATCCATACCTCAACTTCTTCACTATGTTACGAGACTAAAACAGACAGAAAGTAAATTCTGAGGCTCTAATGATATACTTTTAACCAAGGTCTTTGTTTCTGTTTTAGGAAGGACGGTCAGTGATGGCATGCTGAACCTGATGGCCGTACGCTATGGCGGCTCGTCTGGAAACATGTCCCTGGAAAGCTTCATAAGCCTGGTCCTTCGCCTGGACTGCATGGCCAGTACGTCCACGACAACACAAAACAGACACTTAATTTAAGGGCTCATTCAGATTTACAGTGATTTTTCTATATTCTTGGACTACGGACTAAACTGTCATTAATTGAACTCTTTCGACAGAAATATTCCGGCAGCTTTCTGAAGGATCAACCATGTCTCTTCAGGAATCTGAGGTAGTAATTCAAAAGTGTTAATTTAATGTTTCAAGCTGTGTAAGTGCTGTCTTTGTATGTTACTGTGTTAAAGTATAACATCAATGACACACTTTCACATCTTTCATGGTTATTAGGGGAGTCAGGTGGCTCAGCGGTTAGGGAATCAGGCTAGCAATCTGAAGGTTGCCAGTTCGATTCCCAGCCATGCCAAATGACGTGTGTCCTTGGGCAAGGCACTTTACCCTACTTGCGGGGGAATGTCCCTGTGCTTACTGTCAGTCGCTCTGGATAAGAGCGTCTGCTAAATGTAAATGTAATAAGGTTTAACCCAAGGTTTTACTTTTTCTTTTTCAGTGGATGTATATGTCAATGTATACTTAAACCATTTACCTCTGGATGATGGATCAACAATGTTGGAATAATTCAGATGCAGCTAATGGACAACATGTTGAACAAGTTGATGTTAACTGTACAGTATTTGCAAAATGTCCGCAATTTAAAAAAAATATTTAGTCAACATTTTCCTCTAGTGTTGCTAGAATGACCCTTACAATTGATCTTATGATATCACATTTATTATACTAGAGTTTTCTTTTAAAAAACCTTTACAAAAACTTTTTAACAACCTTTATATAAAATAGAAACATTTAACTAGCTATTTGTTTGTCCTTTTTCCAATATGCATGTTTTTTATTTTTTGTTTTTTTTAAGATACTCAAAATATGCTTAAAAGATGCTATTTTTTTTTAAACTAACTTTATAGCTATTATGAACTAGCTATTTGTCAATTTTCCAAGATGCATGTTTTTTAGAAAGATGCTCTGGTGAAATAAAAATCACACAACAACAAATGGTGCAATTTCCTTCATCATTGTCTATGACAGGCAGAAAACCTGCAGTCTACGTTCGAATCTTAAGCTCTTATGTCACAATTCCCTAGTAACATAAAATGTTACACTCCATCCCACCAGGTGCCTTTTCTTTCTGAATGACTGTTTTTAAATAACATTCCCTTCTTCCCATGTTGTGGGGCTTTATGTGAGAGGGATCTGGACGCAGAAATGGAGAAGCCCCTCATTGCAATGTGCAATTCGGAGCGAGGCTCAATGTGGGCGAGGCTCAACGTTTTGATTGACCAATGACACTTGACTCGGAAGTAACATTCTCAAACGAGAGTTGTGGCAGAGAATGTGTAATATTTATACTATATATTAAACAGGTTCTGGTTGTGGTACAGCAGAAGAACTGAAGCTGAACAGAAGCTGAACAGAGGCTAAGCAGAAGCTAAACAGTAGCTAAGCAGAAGCTAAACAGAGGTTAAACAGATGCTAGCAGAACCTAGCAGAAGCTAAACAGAATCTAAGCAGAAGCTAAGCAGAAGCTAAACAGATGCTAGCAGAACCTAGCAGAAGCTAAGCAGAAGCTAAACAGAAGCTAAACAGAAGCTAAATAGATGCTAGAAGAACCTAGCAGAAGCTAAACAGAAGCTAAGCAGAAGCTAAGCAGAAGCTGGCAGACAGCTGGCAGAGAAGCTCAAAAAGCTCAATGAATCATTTTGACAGAGGGATCATTTATACAGAAATTTTGCTAAACATTTCCCTCCCCCTCCCAACTTTTCTAAGATAAAAAATACCCTGACTCTCCGACCCGGGTCTGATGTAATTAAACCCTTGTGTTATCTTCGGGTCATTGTGACTCAAATCAAATCAAATTTGTATATCCCTTTTTACACGCAAGCATGTCACAGAGGGCTTCACATACACCCATAGAACTGCCCCTCAACCAACCTAAACCCTCAAGGAAGACAAGGAAAAACTCACAGAAAAACTCTCAACAGGAGAAAAAATGGAAGAAACCTTGGGAGGAGCAATTCAGTGAGGGATCCCCTCCTCCAGAGACGGTTGGTGAGAGAGAGGAGCAGAACACATGCTAAACATAGTCATACAGTGTCAATGGGTTTTGAAACACCAAAATCCATTGTTCAACTTTATAGATGTAGGACAGGACCGGGAGACTCGCGATCAGGTCCAGCATTGGCCGACTGACGACCAGGCAGGTGCTGACAGCTCAAACCCCCCACAAGACAAGGGATGTGTGTGTGTGTGGAGGGGGGACAGAGAGAGGAAAGCAGGGATTAGAGAATGCCAGGAGCAGCTAACAGTTACAGTCATAATAGAATGAGATCCCCACTGGTCAAGTGTGGACTGGTGCAGCAATTTAACAGAGCAAAAAAGGGGTATTTGATGCAGCCCCACACACCAAGACAGCGACAGCCCCCTCAGTTGGAACATGAAATCTGTTCCAGGGGAAAGACCCCCCCACGGGTTGTGACAACTTTACCTCATACAAAAATAAAGTCAACACTTCCTGTTTCAAACTGGACTGTCTTTTCTGCTCCCAGACAGCTCACACCGAACCCAAACACACTCAGTCCTCTCTCTGGGGGGATGAATAAATACGTCTCTCTCTTTCTCCTGACTCGAACTTACTCTGTCTCGATCTCAGTCTCTCTCTTCTCTCCACCCCCTCCTAAACTCCACCCCCTGACAACCAGGAAATCCCTCCCTCCTCCCACAATAGTTGTTATTCTAAAGAAACGAAACTTATCTAGCTGCCTTTCTCTTTCTCCGTTTGTGTTTCTGTGTGAGAGAGATTGTCACTACCACTCCAGCATGGCCCAGCAGGGAGTTGTGCTGGACCAGGACCAGTTCTGCTGTTCTATCTGTCTGGACCTTTTAAAGGATCCTGTCACCCTCGCCTGTGGTCACAGCTACTGTAGCAGCTGTATCGAGGGCTACTGGGACAAAGATGAGCAGAAGGGAATCTACAGCTGCCCCCAGTGCAGACAGAGCTTCACTCTGAGGCCTGCTCTGAAGAGGAACAACATGCTGGCTGAGGTGGTGGAGAAGCTGAAGGAGACAGGAGGAGCCCAGGCCGCCCCCTCTGAGCTGACCAGTCCAGCTGGGCCAGGAGAGGTGACCTGTGACCTCTGCACTGGGCCCAGGAAGCAGAGAGCCCTCAAGTCCTGTCTGGTGTGTGTGGTGTCCTACTGCCAGACTCACCTCCAGCCCCACTACCAGTTTCCTGGGCTGAAGAAACACAAGCTGGTGGAAGCCACGTCTGGACTGCAGGAGATGATCTGCTCCAGTCATGACAAGCTGCTGGAGCTCTTCTGTCGGACAGACCAGCAGTGTATCTGCATGCTGTGTACCATGGATGAACATAAAGGCCATGACATAGTATCAGCCAAAGCTGAGAGGAAGGAGAAACTGGTAAGACTAGAACTCCTAGTTGGTAGAAGTTACAATGTACAAGTGTGTGCACAATATATTGTGATTCTTTTTTTTTTCAATATGTAAGTAGAGTTATGGCAATATTTTTACAATATGACGTCCATTTTACCCTACTGGTTGAGCTACCAACACGCAACCTACTCTGCACCTGCGTCACGTGTGCATTCACTGCATACACAGAAATTGCTTGAACTAAGTTCACTAAGTTGTATGTACAACAAAGAAAGTTATTGAAAACTGTTAATGTTTTGGAAATTGTTGAATATCAGTTTCTTCTCTTTTTTTTCTTTTTTTATTGTGATTCGTATCGAATCGTGAGCTGAGTGTATCGTTACACCCCTAGTGTTCAGTGTTGGTGTTCAATGTGTTCTGACAGAGGTCCACTCCACCAGAGTCCTGTACTGTAACTCCTACTGTGTTGTTGTCATGTGTGTTGTTCTCCAGGACAAGCTGGTCCTGAGTCAGCAGGAAGTCCAGCAGAGAGTCCAGCAGAGAGAGAAGGAGCTGAAGGAGCTCCAACAGGATATGGAGTCTTTCAAGGTCAGCATCAGGATCTACACTACTGGAGCTGTGCTACTGTGCTAGTAGGTTTATTCGTCTCACTTTTTCTTTTTCTCTCTGTCTCACCCTCTCTGTCTCTCTCTTCTCAGCGCTCTGGCCAGGCAGTAGAGAAGGACAGTGAGAGGATCGTCTCTGATATGATCCGCTCCATTGAGAGAAGGCGCTCTGAGGTGAAGGATCTGATCAGAGCCCAGCAGGGGGCAGCAGTGAGTCAGGCTGAAGGACTGCTGGAGAGACTGGAGCAGGAGATAGCTGAGCTGGGGAGGAGAGACGCTGAGCTGGAGAAGCTCTCACACACAGAGGACAACATCCACTTCCTCAAGGTAACAAGACTACCAGCTTGAACCCACTGTGTGTGCTCAGGTTTAACTCTGCTTAACCTGTGTGTCTGTATCTCTCCCTCCCTCCCTCCCTCCCTCCCTCCCTCCCTCCCGCCCTCCCTCCCTCCCTCCCTCCCTCCCTCCCCTCCCTCCCTCCCTCTCTCTCTCTCTCTCTCTCTCTCTCTCTCTCCCTCTCTCTCTCTCTCTCTCTCTCTCTCTCTCTCTCTCTCTCTCTCCCTCTTTCTCTCTGTCTCTCTCCAGAACTACCAGTCTCTCTCCAGTACCAGTGTATCTTCAGATGTCCCCAGCATCTCTGTTCCTCCTCTTCAGTACTTCAAACATGTGACTGAGGTGGTCTCTGAGCTGAGAGACAAACTAGAGGAGCTGATCCAGAGAGCGTGTTCCAACATCTCCACCACAGGTGAGCTGGTTAAACACAGCAGGTCTGGAGAAACTTCAGATTATCCTCATGGATATAGACATTGTTTAGAGAAGAAAGTTTCTCTATGGAAGCTTTTCAAACTGATGACCATCAAAGACACATTTCAACTACTTTATTTGTTTGTATGACCAGTTTCTCAAATTTAAGTTACAATTCGTTTTTTTGATGACTAATCAAATCAAAAATCAAATCAAAATTGATATTTGGATAGCCCTTTTTTACAAGCAATGTCACAGAGGGCTTCACATACACCCATAGAACTGCCCATCAACCAACCTAAACCCTAAGAGGAAAAACTCCCAGAAAAACTAGAATACAATTGTGGACTACAATAATGATGTGTCCCATATCTCAGAGTATGAGGGCATCCACCGCAGTCCAGAGTAACTTTCATTCCCCTCAGCCTCACTTAGGTTTAAAATAGTGACCACGCCCATTCATTTGAATATAACAAATGGAAATGTGGCCATTATGAAATAAATGTGGCATTATGAAATAATAGTCCCCTGAAAAAAAATATATGATTTGAATATTTTTACTTTTTGTCATATATCTATGTATATATTAATTATGTTGTTTAATTTCTGGATTTATTTCATATATTTAATATGGACTGAAATATGAAGCCCCAACTCCAGTTCCAGACCCAGCTCCAGATGGAAACATTGTGACAACAAAGAGGTCAACCCTGGTGGTGTTCCTGGCGTTAGTGATCTATCTGATACTGCAACACAATCCAGGTACTTGTCCTCAGATTCTTTACCATTTAGTGTGAAAACCGGTTTAAACCGGTTATTCAGTATCCTCCTCTCAGATCAGATATAAATATCAGATGTAAATATGGTATATCATGCACTGAACCCAGGTGATCACAAAATAGTTTTTGACATAATCTCCGTATTGTTTTGATGTGTAAGCCTTGAGAAAGGAGGGTTGAAATGTGATGAGATCTTCAAACTGTGCAGACTGCAGCACATATCGCTAGATCTTATTTATGTGATTGTGTGTATGTATCTGTATATGAGTGTATGTGTTTGTGTTCCTGCCTCCAGAGCCCAAGACCAGAGCAGACCTCTTACGATGTGAGTCTCTGAAGTGTCCAGGTCTCTCTCCACTGACACGTGTTGAATGATGAATCTGATCCAGAACAACAGCAGCTTTAACATGGGGACACATGAATGGACGTGTTATTAACTGTGATCTGGCCTCTGCTCTGCTCCCAGATTCCTGTCAGCTCACTCTGGACCCAAACACAGCACATACACGCCTCTCTCTGTCTGAGGAGAACAGGAAGGTGACATGTCTAGAGCAGCGGCAGCCATATCCTGACCATCCAGAGAGGTTCACCAAGTCCTACCAGGTGCTGTGTAGAGAGGCTCTGTCTGGACGCTGTTACTGGGAGGTGGAGTGGAAAGATCGCAATGTTGACATAGCAGTCTCATATAAAGACATCAGCAGAACAGATTTAAGCGCTAGCTTTGGTACCAATAACAAGTCCTGGAGTTTATGCTGCTCTAGAGGTGGTTACATGTTCAGACATAACAGTGTAAAAACTGCAGTATCAGGCATTCAGTCCTCCAGAGTAGGAGTGTACCTGGATCACAAGGCAGGTACTCTGTCCTTCTACAGTGTCGTCTCTGAGACAGTGACCCTCCTCCACAGAGTCCAGACCACCTTCACCCAGCCACTCTACCCTGGAATGTATCTTGGTTTCTATGGTGACAGTGCACAAATTATTAAACTGTGGTAGAGGATTTTATTGATGAGTGATATTTTTATACCATCATACAGACCCCTGTAATTGTTTTATTTGTTTTATAATCATTGTTATTTTGTTCTAAAACTACTGACCTTTCACCTTGATGATTGTATTAGTCTTGGCTCTACTAGACAATATACATCACTGTCTACTTCCTCTCCTGCTACTCAGTTAATAGAGTTTTACTAATGATGTGTTGTAATGTTTGGGTACATGTGCTGCTCACTATTGAGATGGAAGTGTTCATGTAGTGTTGTTTGAGTAATCTGTTCATTCTCTCTCCTGCTTTGATCTCCTGGTAGTTGATATCATGCACCTGCACAGCTGAATAAAGACATGTGAATGACCGTTCAGAGTTATATATTGGTCTAAGAATGTGTGGTACAAGAAACTTTCTGTCTCATTTTATTACTCAGCCCTCTCACTCCTTCACTTCCTGTTGCTTCATCTCCACACTCCCCCTCCATCCCCTCTCCATATGCTTCTCTCCTTTACTCCCCTCTTCCCTCCCTTACAACTCCCTTTCTTCCTCTCTGTTAGAGCTTAAGTATTTTTTACAATTAGTCATTTAGCGGACGCTCTTATCCAGAGCGACTTACAGTAAGTAAAGGGACATTCCCCAGAGGCAAGTAGGGTGAAGTGCCTTGCCCAAGGACAGAACATAATTTGTGATACGTTTGTGTGTGTGTGTGTTTGTTTGCCATACTTTTCACGATGGATGCTAATGCAAAGACTCCTTCCTCTCCTGGGTGGACTGTCATCTCTCAGGTATGAGGCTGGGTGTGGACACGTTGAGTGACAGGGCAGAAGTGGGCCAGAGCCTGCAAGGGAGACACACCCCCTTCCTTTCTCTCTCCACAGCATGTCACAACAGGCATGACACAGCTGGGGAGGGGAAAGGGAGAGAGAGAGAGAGAGAGAGAGAGAGAGAGAGAGAGAGAGAGAGAGAGAGAGAGAGAGAGAGAGAGAGAGAGGCTGCTTGAAAAAGCAAAGATATGATATTGTTTTAAGAT
>NC_090072.1:2386750-2402243 GCF_038355195.1 Osmerus mordax | reverse complement strand
TCGTGATGGGTGAAGACGGGCAGGGGTGTCTCTCGTGATGGGGGAGGTCATGTCGAAATGTATAAGTGTGTGGTTTATGGATGTGTGTGTGTGTGTATGTGTGTGTGAGGGAAGTATCCAGCGGGAAGCTTTCCTTTTATATTCCTGGTTCTGAGTATAGACTTTCGAAACTGCTTAACCCCTCACACAGGTGGTCCTGCAGTACACCCTGGAGCTGGTGCTGGGATTTGTAGTTCCCTACAGCGTGATTGTAGGCAGCTACATCTGTATCCTCCGCAAGATGAGACAGACCAGGTTCCGCAGACGGATCCGCAGCGAGAAGCTGATCCTGGCCATCGTGGTGACCTTCTGCGTCTTCTGGCTCCCGTATCACTTTATCAACATGGTACAGGTACGTTGTGGTGTGTGTGTATGTGTGTAGGCGTGGGGGTTTGTGTGTGTGTGTGTGTGTTGTGTGGGGGGGGGGTGAGTGTACATATTTCAATCTGTCATCATTGCGAAATCTTCTCGTTAACAGGTCGCTGCAGCTCTCTTTCCAAAGGATTCCGCTATAAAAATTAAGGTAGAGTCCCTTCCCTTCTCGCCGTCCACTCATGATGACATCATCACCAGGCAACTCGACATGTGACCTGTTTTCGTTTTCTTGACGATATGCTTTTCCACCTACTCTCTCTCCTCCCTTCAACCGTCCACCCACCAATCTCTTCGCTCCACTCCTCCACCCTTCCTCTCTCTCTCCTGCCCTTCCCCCCCCCCTCGTCCATCTCTTCTCCTCCCTCCCTGAATCCCATCTCCCGCTCCCTCCTCCTCCCCCCCACCTCTCCTCCCCCCCCCACCTCGTTCTCACCCCCCCCCTCCTTCTCCCTCCCACCCTTCCATCTCTCCTCACCCCCCGTCACCTCTCCTCACCCCCCCTCCTACTCCTCTCCTCCCCCCCCCACCTCTCCTCCCCCTTCCACTTCTCCTCACCTCCCCCCCACCCCACCTCCCCCCCCCCCCTTCCACTTCTCCTCACCCCCCCACCCCCACCCACACACCCTCTCCCCCCCCCCCTTCCACTTCTCCTCACCACCCCCCCCTCTCCTCTCCTCCCCCCAGGCTGGACCACATCTGGAAGTCATTTCGTGCCGTCACCTCCGCCCTGGCGTTCATCAGCAGCTGTGTCAACCCCATCCTCTACACCTTCGCCGGCAAGTCCTACATCCGCCGCAACGGCCTGGCCTTCATGGCTCGCCTCTTCGAGGGCACCGGGCTGGACTCCGGCACCAGGAAGAGCCGTCAGAACAGCCAGAACAGCCGGGAGAAGGACCGCGACGCCGACGGCGTCGGTCTGAATGAGAGGGAGGCCGAGTCCACGACGAGCCTGGGCTCCCCCGTTAAAGTCAGCCCTGTCGTGCTCAAGCAGGAGAAGACCAGGAAGTAACTGATTGCGCTGTGCAGTTAGCGGACGCAGGCTAATGCTAATGCTAGCTCCACTGACGCTAAGAGAATGGAGAATGGGAGGTAGAGTGGTAATGTGAGTGTGCTAATGCTAAAGCTAATGCTAAAGCTAGCTCCCCTGTGGTGAAGCTAAGAATGGGGGGAAATGACGAGACACAACTGGAGGATCACCTGAGAGGGTTTTGGAGGGGAGACTGATGATGGCTGTGGCATGGATGATTGGAGGAGATCATATTTGGAAGGGAACTCACACGGGCTTCTTCCTGCAGTCTACTTTTCATCCACCAGAGGGCGACAAGGCACTTGCTTTTCACAACATGTTCATCGACGTGATTCTTCCTGGGTGTTTTGGAGATGGAGGTTGGACAACTTCTTTCTCTGGACGCTCTTGTGAAAACAAACTGGCAGAGTGCAGATACCTGCATCTAAAAGAGGACATCCAAGAGGAAGAACGTTCAAGTAAAAATCTTGTTGACTTGAAAAACCTGTATTGACTCTGTTTTCACTGTAGCTTCTGCCATTATCCAGGAATTTTGTTTTGAGCTGTCTGGCTGATGTTTTTTTTTCTTTGTTCAAACATTTTTCTGTATGTGCTTTTTCTCCCACTAGTTTTGTTGTCGGCTGGTTTACAAACGGCCACAGCATTTTACGTTACTGAACAAAGAACAGCAAAGACTAATTTGATTGCAACCATCAAAGTGACATAAGAAATAAACTGCAACATTTTTGTTTTACAAAATCATTTAATAAATGATTAAATTACAGGGAAAGTGTTGTATTACAAAGTACATGTTTAAACCGTACCCACTCGACTCTCCTTAATGGAGATTAGAGGAAGGCTGGTACTGCGGGTGATGTTTGTCGTCTGGGTCCTAGTGCTGGCCGTTTCTGGCCCGGCCATGCTCTTCAGGCAGCAGAAGAGTGTGCGGAGACTGAGGTGAGAGACCTCACGCTGTGAGGTGACTCACAGCGTCGTGTACACGTGTACAGTCTGATGCTTGTCTGTTTTTACAGTCCTGTTTTCATTGTGATGTATGAATGTGATATATGGTGTGTGAGTGTGTGCCGTGTGTGAATGCACAGCACGATGCATGAATGATTTCATTGCGATGTGTAAATGTACTGTACGCTGTAAGAATTATTGACCTCCTATAGGCACCACATGTGTGGACCCGATAGAACGAGCACTGAGTCAACACAGGACGACTCTTGTGTTGGTTCAAAGGGCTCTGATATGAACCCTGCACCTGGGGAATGTCCTTCCACAAGTGAAATTGTTCAACCCTGTGAAATAAAACCAATCCAACACCTTCCTGTCTTACTGAACGTCCTGTCCTGTGATCCAATAAAAGGTGATTAGATAGAGGAAACGTGTCATAAATAATATCGATGAGGTATTTACCCAGAAGCCCGGTCCCTTCTTGTGTCAACAGGTCTCCAACTGCACAGCCCGGCACCTCGCTTCATATCCCTACACCGGCCAGCTGGTCCTGGACACTACTGAAACACTCCTCCTCTCTCTTTCTCTCTTCCACCTCATCCTCCTCTTCCCTCTGGAACACCCGCCCGCATCCTCTCACGCTCCCCACCTG
The DNA here is from genome assembly GCF_038355195.1 of Osmerus mordax. Lineage (NCBI taxonomy): Eukaryota > Metazoa > Chordata > Actinopteri > Osmeriformes > Osmeridae > Osmerus > Osmerus mordax. Next base: position 2,399,211 of record NC_090072.1, on the reverse strand, counting down.
CCTCCCCCGGCCCCTCCCCCCTCCACTCCCATCATGCCTTGCTTGCGGACGGCCCCTCCAGCGGCGGCGTCCGCCGCAGGAGGGGCATCCAGCTGGCCGGCGGGCTCGACCGCCCCCCCGGGGGGCGTGGGGGCCCGCCAGGGGGGGAGGGGCCCGCCAGCGCGTACAGCACGGGGTTGACGGCGCTGCTGAGGTAGCCCAGCGAGATCACCACGGGTCGCGACCTCAGGCAGAAGCGCAGCAGCCCCGGGGACGACCCCGACCACAGGGCGCCCACCTGGAGGGCGTTGGACAGGTGGTAGGGAGTCCAGAGGAGGGCGAAGGTCCCCACCACGAGGCAGATGAGGCGGTTGGTCCTGCCGTAGGAACGCCGGTGCCTCCGGCTGTGGGACGCCAGCTTGCGGACGACGCGGAGGTAACACAGGGTCATGAGGCCGAAGGGAAGGAGGAAGGCGGCCGACAGCTCCAGAGAACACTGGAACACCTGCTGGGCGGGGCGGGAGCATTTTAGTAGGGAGTCTGTGTGTCAGGGTGTGTGTGTGTCAGGGTGTGTGTGTGTGTCAGGGTGTGTGTGTGTCAGGGTGTGTGTGTGTGTCAGGGTGTGTGTGTGTGTCAGGGTGTGTGTCTCTCTGTCTGTGTGTGTGTTTAATATGTGCGTGTGCATGTGTTCGTGCATTGGAAGCCACAAAACATTCAAAACATCTTTCAAACATTCAAAACAACTTTCAAAACATCCAATGTAAGACTCCCTCTGCATTCCAACTCAACAACAGAAATCGTCATAGTTACCTGGTGGCCCGGCGTGGGGTAGGACAGGAAGCACATCCCGTGTTGCACGCGCCGGTACACGAGCAGTGACACGGGCATGGTCAGAGCCAGGACCCACACCACGGCCAGGGCGGCGTAGAGGCGGGAGCGGGTACGGAGGCGCTGGGACAGGAAGGGCCGTGCCACGCCCAGGTGCCGGTCCAGCCCCATGAGAGCCACCAGGTAGACGCTGACGTACATGTTGACGGCGGAGGCGTAATGGAGCAGCTTGCACGCGCCCTCCCCGAACTCCCACGCCCCGCCCCGCCAGACCTGGCGCAGGAAGAAGGGCGTGGTCAGCAGGACCAGGAAGTCAGCGGAGGCGAGCTGGAGGACGAGGAGGGCGGAGATAGAGCGCCGCCGCCGGCGGCGGGGTCCTCCACGCGGTCGGAACGCGCCGCTCGAGACCACCAGGAGGTTGCCGGGGAGGCCCGTCACCATGGCGATCAGCAGCAGGGAGAAGCTGAGGGAGGAGGTGAGGGGAGTCACGCTCGGAGAGGAGGCGTTAGGGGAGGAGGTGCTGGTGTTCCCGGCAGACACGTCCATCCCGGGAGGAGAGCAGGAGAGAAGAAGGGAGAGGAGGGGAGAAGGGAGAGGAGGGGAAAAGGGAGAGGAGGGGAGAAGGGAGAGGAGGGGAGAAGGGAGAGTGGGGAGGGGGAGAGAGTGCTAAGGGGAGATGATAAAGGTCACACGTACAAACACGCTCTCTCTAAACGCAGTAGGGTCCACATTCATCTAATCTGATCTGTACTGTACACAATTCCTTGGTTTCAAGCCAGTGTTGAGGAGGGTTAGGGTTAGGGGGTTCAATGCAGGTCAGACGTATATGGCTGGATGGACTGAGCTGCTTGGTTCACATCAACATCCGTTACAGCCTGCAATAAACAGTCACACGCTGTGCTCTCATCCCACCCTCCTCCTTTCCCTCCTCCCCTCCAGGCCTTCACCCTCCCCTCCAGCCCTCCTCCCTCCCCTCCAGCCCTCCTCCCTCCCCTCCAGCCCTCCCTCCACCCCTCCTCCCCTCCATCCCACCCTCCTCCTTTCCCTCCTCCCCTCCAGCCCTTCTCCCTCCCCTCCAGCCCTCCTCCCTCCCCTCCAGCCCTCCCTCCACCCCTCCTCCTCTCCACCCTCCCCTCCATCCCTCCCTCCTCCGTGTGTGATGATGACCTCTCGGACTTCTGAAAGCAATTGATCTGGTGTTCCTATCTGCAGACACACCGAGTGAGTGGACCAACTGACAGGTCCCAGGATGACCTTGTTTTATGACAGCCTCCAGAACAATAAGATCTCTTCCCAGAAACCCTCTGCTTTGTCTTGCGATAGCTACCACATTCCAGGTGACACACCTTCTCACCGTGAAAGAGACGTTGATTCGTTCTTGCGGGCTGACAAGCTCGATGCCGTGCGTGTTCTAGAACATGTGTTCTTCCCTGTGGATGAAGAGGGACCTGTTTGATGCTCCCCCCCCCCCTCCCACCCCCCTCCCACCCCCCTCCCCTCATCACCACAGCGTTGTTGTGGGTTTGTTGCGTAACCGTGAATCACGCTGAGAAGGCACATCGCACGCTCCGCTGGTCGTCCCCCTCGTGAAAGTCTCGGAGCATCTCCCCATCACCCGCCACACACCTTGTGTCGACACGTCCCTTGTTGACATCACAACAGCCAAATGTCACTCGGTGACCTTGCGCGGGCCTTAGAGGGTTTCGCGTGGGCTGCTGCACTGGAGCAAGGTGCATCGCGCGGACCGGACGTGTTGTCAAGGCGACGGCTGTCCATCCCATTGGCCGACGACGGGTGGAGGCCCTGCAGTTGCTGGCGACGTGCTTCCTGGTTCATAACAGAATAATCATGGCATCTAGAGTGTATGCTGAGGATACCTAACTTTGTGTCTGATGCTTTATACTGGCTCTCTGTCAAGGATATGTATCATTGATGTGCCTGCTGTGGGGTACACACACTCTTCTGTGTGTGTGTGTGTGTGTGCGTGCGTGCCTGTGTGTGCATGTGTGAGGTTATGTTTTTGGTGTGTGTGTATATGTCTTTGAAGGCTATCTATGTTGGCTCCAAGAATGTCATTTCTTGGCCTATTGTTCGACATAATCTTTTTTCTCATATTTCCAGGGAACGTGTGTGTCTAATGGAGCAATCATTAACTCATCTTGAATAGCTATTGATTAGCACTACAACCTTGAGTAAATGTGAAGAAACAAAGAACCTGATGCTCTCTCCGTCAGGGGTTGCTCCTTGTATTTCCTGAGTGTTTAGCTTGACGTCTGTCTGCCTGTAAAAATTCAACACTAATTAAACAAAAGTAAACTAAGTACTTTCAAGTCGTTTACTAAGTAAACCTTGAAGTGCTTTTAACCATTGAGGTAACTAATGTTGCCAGACGGAAGCATGACACATGCACACACACGTACGCACACGCACACATTTATACTCACAGACACACACACACGCACAGTCTTGGACACACACACACACTCGGAAACACAACTTATTACTTTGAAATGTTTTCCTGTCCACAGTTTTCCTCGTAAACGCCAAAAGTAGGGCCGAGCCCGGCCACGCTCTTCCGGTATATTCTGATGTGTAAACATACCGCTTCACCGGCCATGTCTGTCAACGTGAGGGCAGACATGAACACTTGCAGTCACGCCTGGTCTGTGGACAAACATCTGTCAACGTGAGGGCAAGGCCATGGGCCTTGGGGCCTTGGGCCTTGGGGCCTTGGGGCCTTGGGGCCTTGGGGCCTTGGGGCCTTGGGGCCTTGGGGCCTTGGGGCCTTGGGCCTTGGGCCTTGGGGCCTTGGGGCCTTGGGCCTTGGGGCCTTGGGGCCTTGGGGCCTTGGGGCCTTGGGGCCTTGGGGCCTTGGGCCTTGGGCCTTGGGGCCTTGGGGCCTTGGGGCCTTGGGCCTTGGGCCTTGGGCCTTGGGGCCTTGGGCCTTGGGGCCTTGGGCCTTGGGCCTTGGGGCCTTGGGGCCTTGGGGCCTTGGGGCCTTGGGCCTTGGGGCCTTGGGCCTTGGGCCTTGGGGCCTTGGGCCTTGGGGCCTTGGGGCCTTGGGCCTTGGGGCCTTGGGGCCTTGGGCCTTGGGGCCTTGGGCCCAAGGTGAAGTGCCTTGGGCCCAAGGTGAAGTGCCTTGAGCAAGGCACTTCACCCTACTTGCCTTGGGGAGAATGTCCCTGTACTTACTATAAGTCGCTCTGGATAAGAGCGTCAGCTAAATGACTAAATGTAATGTAAATGTAGTATTAATAATTAATTAATCGCAGGATAACACCAAGATTGAATGCATTTAGAAATTGACTTAGATCTGGGTCTCTCTATCAGTGGTGCTTTTTATAGAAAAAAATTACTTGAGAGAACCAGATAATGAGAGCATTTGTAGACTGCCCACATTGGTTTAGTGGTGACAGTGTGTGTGTGTGTGTGTGTGTGTGTGTGTGTGTGCGTGTGTGTGTGCGTGTGTGTGTGTGTGTGTGTCCGAGCGTGTGACATGTCTAAAGAGTGGGAGTGTGCATGGGATGGAGGGAACGTTTTAAAGATATAAATAAGGGAGGACTGTCACTCTAACATGATTAGTGGCGCACAGCGAAAGATAATTGGTTCTAACAGTTGTGGAAACATCGCGCTTGGAGATAATCGCAAAGTAACAAGGTAGCCTACATGTTATTTAAAAAATTTCGTTAGGAGTATGTAACCAGTTTTTGCATTTATACTGTTTCATACATACGGTTATGACAAAATGATTTTATGCATTCTTTACTGCATATATTCTTACTTACAAAATGCCTTCAAATGCTACTCGTGGAAAATTATAATTGTAGGGCCTACACAGCACTCTATTTTTCTGAGGGATCAACGTCATTGTTTCATTTGAATAAACAGACGAGACCAATGACAATACTATCTGCAGGAGAAAACAAAAATAATGGACTCTCACGTCTGGAGTGAAGCCGCCTCCTGACGTTAGTTCAATGGGCTAGTACCGATGTTGATATCACGGCTTTAAATTCAGAGTAAAAAAGCGCAATCCAGGCGGAACTAATTTAATTTGGTACGTACCATTGACCGCTTTGGAAACCCGCGCGGTTGGTGAGGTAACGCACTTCAGGGTGGTATGGAACTCCGGTGGATTGACTTGGACCCGTTCCATTCAACCTTCCATGCAGGAGAAGCTACCTTGAGCGAGAACGGCATTAAAAAGACACCATGAGACAAGCAACGTATAGCGCGGTTGCCACAAGCTCTTAACTTAACTATAACTTAATATCATAACTTTTGACGCAGGCTACTATTAAAAGTGTTGATTCTACTAACAGTTACTTGCTGTTAACTTTAAGATTCTTAAGCTGAAGATAGCAAGGAACTGCCCCTTTAACCAACCTGCAAGGGATACATTTCTAACGGTTTGTAACTTCTGTTTCTCGCGCGTATTTACGCACACAGATTCCCGGGGCCGATAATGGGGCAGCACCCATCGAGACGCACGGAGATCGACCTGGAGGCATTACCTCCACCTCCATTCTGCGCTCCCTCGCGGTACTCCCCTCACAGATTCGATAAAAACAGCGTGTCGATGGCCGAGGGACTTCCAGATGACGTTCACAACGCACCGCCAAACTGCCTCAGCTCAGACACCGAATTTACCGACAAAGCCTCTGAACGAGACTTCAGACGGCCGTCCATCTACAGCACCATAGACGCTGTACCGCAGCTGGATTTCTACGCGAACTCGTTGGCGGGGCGGAATCGACGGAAAAGGCCTTCTCTGGATATCCTTCGGAGATCGTTTGAGGTAAGACTTATAACCAACACAACAACCGCAGGTCCCCCCTCTGTATCAATACCTACAGCGTACAGCATCAAAGTTAGCCATTGGCCCAGAACAAGCACGTGACTCTGGTGTTTCAGGATGGAGAAGTGGGCACCAGTGAGGGTGGTGTCAGTGGTGGAGCAGGAAACGGAGGTCAGGATCCTGATAGCGAGGGCCCCATCAAACCACCTGTGCGCTTTGGCTGGGTGCTCGGAGTTACGGTAAGAGGGGCCACGATCACACACACACACGCACACACACACTCACGTACCCACCGACACACACACATGTACCCACATGCTTTTACACACTTTCACACACAGACATGCACACACACACTTACCCACCGACACACACACATATACCCACACACTTTTTTGCACACACACAGACACACTCACACACATATATCCACACACACACTGACCGGTTTGGATTTCTTTGTTGCAGGTTCGATGCATGCTGAATATCTGGGGGGTCATCCTCTTCCTGCGCCTGTCGTGGATCACCTCTCAGGCGGGCATCCGTGAGTCAAACACCGCGGTGACTCATCACACACTGCATGTTAGACAGACTCTTCCAACACGCCTGATTCAAACGAGTGAGTCGTATCAGGCTTCTGCAGAGCTTCGTAACAGCCGTTCATTTGGATCAGGTGTGTTGGAGCAGGGAAACACCTAAACCTGACAGGGAGAGGGGTCGCCAGAAAACACTGAGACAGTGAGACTGGCTTAAACGGTCACACACACACACCACCCACACAACACACACGACACACACACACAACACAAACACTACACACACACATGACACACACACACACACACACAACACAGACGACAAAAAACACTATTCTACTAAAGGAGTAAGAGGAACATAAATTGACCCCTGACCTTTGACCTCTGGTCTTTCTCACATCAGTACTCACCTGGCTCATCATCCTCATGTCGGTCCTCGTGACCTCGATCACCGCTCTCTCCGTCTCCGCCATCTCCACCAATGGGAGAGTCATATCAGGTCAGTGACCCGCCCTCCCTCCCTCCCGCCCTCCCTCCCTCCCGCCCTTCCTCCATCCCGCCCTCCCACCCAGCTAATCATTTTGTTCATGGGTCGAATCGCTGTCATGTGAAGCGCCGCAGGCTGAAGAACTGCGTTATCTCCTGAACCACCAGGGGGCGCCTACTTCGTGATCTCTCGCACGCTTGGTCCGGAGATGGGAGGTCCTATTGGAATGGTGTTTTCCTTCGCCAACGCCCTGGCCTGCGCCCTGAACACTGTCGGCTTTGCAGAAGTGGTCCGTGACCTGCTTAAGGTGCAGCCACAGAGGAAACAATGATCATCTTTTACAAAAGATGATTGTATTTGAATGGTTGACCGGCTGATTTGATTGGTGACTTAGACGGATTGTTGTGATTGGTTGTTCAGGAGTATAACGTGACCATAGTGGATGACATCAACGACGTCCGCATCATAGGTGTGATCACCGTGACGATGCTTCTGCTCATCTCATTCGCTGGCATGGAGTGGGAGGCGAAGGTAGTTACGTTATCTCAGCCTGTTCTGTGGCCGCTTCTGTGAAGTACGTTGGCTAAAGTACACCTCTAAGGTCAATTAAACACTTCCATCCTTCCCTCTCTCCTTCCCTCTCTCCTTCCCTTTCTCCTTCCGTCTCTCCTTCCCTCCATCCTTCCCTCTCTCCTTCCCTCTCTCCTTCCCTCTCTCCTTCCCTTTCTCCTTCCGTCTCTCCTTCCCTCCATCCTTCCCTCTCTCCTTCCCTCTCTCCTTTCCTCCATCCTTCTCTCTCTCCTGCAGACTCAGCTGCTGTTCTTCCTGGTTCTGATGGTGTCCTTCGCCAACTACATTGTTGGCACGGTGATCCCAGCCCCCGTAGAGAAACAGGCAGTTGGGTTCTTCAGCTACCGAAGTGAGGATCGAACCTATTTGTGTTATATTTGTGTCGTCTTTGTTTCATGCCATGTCAGATTTGTGTTTTTTTCTTTCAGACTGTCGTATTTCTGTCATGTTAATGGCATACTATGTTGTATTTCTGTTACGTCAATGGGATGCTGTATACTGTCATGTTCATGCCATGCAATATCATATCTCTGTCCACGTTCATGCCATGCCAGGTGAGATCTTCCTGGCCAACCTGCTGCCAGACTGGAGAGGACCAGACGGCAGCTTCTTCAGTATGTTCGCCATCTTCTTCCCCTCTGCCATCGGCATCCTAGCCGGGGTCAACATCTCTGGAGACCTGAAGGTATCTGGAAAACTTCATCACGTTACTTTAGATTCCCTTCTGTTATCTGCATCGGTTTTAGGACAGAAAAGGGATATACTCAAAGTATTCATTGTAAGATGATACAAGTTATATGTAGGTTTAATGTAGGAATATATATAAAACCGATTAAAGGAGAATAATGTGACTCAGTTGTTGGGCTGGAGTTTGTACAGAATGTTCCAGGAGCTTCCATTGCCTCCACATGGTTTGGGTGTGTTTGTTTTGGTTGTAGGATCCGGCCTCCGCCATTCCTAAGGGCACGCTGACAGCCATATTCGGGACCACAATCAGCTACCTGGTCATCTCTGCCACCGCTGGTGAGCTTGGCCCTCCGTGTCTCCACACCAGCTCTTCGTAGCTGTGTATTTGTGTTGTGGGTTTAGCTCAGTGGTAGCTGTGTATTTGTGTTGTGGGTTTGGCTCAGTGGTAGCTGTGTCTTTGTGTTGTGGGTTTGGCTCAGTGGTAGTGCGTTTGACTGCAGTTCAGAAGGTTTCAGGTTGGAATCCCTCCTCTGCACATTGCTTTGGTTAGAAACTTCTGCTAAAGGAACACATTGTTGTATTATCTGTTGTTTAATTTTGTACCAATCAATGCCTTCTCCTCTCTCTCTCTCTCTCTCTCTCTCTCTCTCTCTCTCTCTCTCTCTCTCTCTCTCTCTCTCTCTCTCTCTCTCTCTCTCTCTCTCTCTCTCTCCCCCCTCTCTCTCTCCCCCCCCCCTCTCTCTCTCTCTCTCTCTCTCTCTCTGTCTCTCTCCCTCTCTCTCTCCCCCCGCTCTCTCTCTGCAGCATCATGCGTGGTGCGGGACGCCTCTGGAAACCTGAACGACAGTTTGCCGGCGAACTTCTCGGAGCCGTGTGAGGGCCTGGGCTGCAAGCTGGGCTGGAACTTCACCTACTGTGAGGAGTCACACAACTGCTCCTACGGGCTGGCCAACAGCTTCAAGGTGAGCTGGCTGTGGAGGAGGGCCAACACGTAACAGTGTGTGTCTCTGTGTGTGTGTGTGTGTCTCTCTCTCTGCGTGTGCTTGTGTAGCTAATAAAGTTTGTGATTGCGTTGAACCTTGCAGATTCTAAGCCTGGCTTCCGGGTTTGGACACCTCATCACCGCAGGCGTGTTTGCTGCCAGCCTATCATCCGCCCTCGCCTTCTTAGTCTCCGCCCCCAAGGTCTTCCAGGTAAGAGGCCACGTCCAATAGGGGCATGGCAGACACTGGAACCCACCGGGGCATTTTGATCCTAGCAAAGAGAAACAGAAAATCTGGGAGTCAGGTGGCTGAGCGGTTAGAGAATCGGGCTAATAATCAGAAGGTCGCTGGTTCGATTCCTGGCCGTGAAAAAATGACGTTGTGTCCTTGGGCAAGGCACTTCACCCTACTTGCCTCGGGGGAATGTCCCTGTACTTACTGTAAGTCGCTCTGGATAAGAGCGTCTGCTAAATGACTAAATGTAATGTAAATGTAAATCTTCCAGGATTTTATATCAAAGAAGTTTACTCCCCTTTCCCCCCTACCCAGTGTCTATGCAGGGACAACATTTACCCCTACATCGGGTTCTTTGGAAAGGGTTATGGGAAGAACGACGAACCCTATCGAGCCTATTTGCTCTGCTACATCATCGCAGTGGCCTTCATTTCAATTGGTAGGTTTTATCTTGTCAGCAGAAAAGGGATTCCTCCTCATGTAATACTAACTGAATGTTTCCATCCCCCCTGTGCCTCGGCCCTGTGCCTCGATCCTGTGCCTCGATCCTGTGCCTCGATCCTGTGCCTCGGCCCTGTGCCTCGATCCTGTGCCTCGGCCCTGTGCCTCGATCCTGTGCCTCGATCCTGTGCCTCGATCCTGTGCCTTGCGCCTGTAATCAGCCGAGCTGAACTTCATAGCAGCTCTCATCTCCAACTTCTTCCTCTGCTCCTACGCTCTCATCAACTTCTCCTGCTTCCACGCCTCCATCATGAACTCTCCAGGTGAGCCGTCTGCAACACACACAACCACACACACACGCGTACCACGTCCTCTGTGGAATGGGCTTCCTCTTCCTGTTTACTTCCTGTTCACTTCCTGTTTACTTCCTGCTGACTTCCCTCTGCTGCCCCCCCCCAGGCTGGAGGCCGTCGTTCCGCTTCTACAACAAGTGGACGGCCCTGTTCGGAGCCACCGTCTCCGTGGTGCTGATGTTCCTGCTCACCTGGTGGGCGGCTCTGGTCACCTTCTGCATCATCTTCTTCCTGCTGGGTTACGTCACCTACAGCAAGCCAGGTGAGGCGCACTCAGGGACCAGGGATGCTTGGTCCTGTCATCCGTGCTGTTTGTAGTGCTATTGTTGTGGTTTTTTATTGTTCTCCATTAAATAATTGTTTGTGTGTGTGTCTGTGTGCATGTGTGTCTGTGTGTGTGTCTGTCTGTGTGTGTGTGTGTGTGTGTGTGTGTGTGTGTGTGTGTGTGCGCATGTGTGTTTGTGTGTGTGTCTGTGTGCATGTGTGTCTGTCTGTGTGTGTGTGTGTGTGTGTGTGTGTGCAGAGCTGAACTGGGGCTCCTCCGTCCAGGCTGGGACCTACAACATGGCTCTGTCCTACTCCGTGTCTCTGTCAGGAGTGGAGGACCACGTCAAGAACTTCAGGTGAGACTCCTCACAGCCCCATGATAAGAACTTCAGGTGAGACTCCTCACAGCCCCATGATAAGAACTTCAGGTGAGACTCCTCACAGCCCCATGATAAGAACTTCAGGTGAGACTCCTCACAGCCCCATGATAAGAACTTCAGGTGAGACTCCTCACAGCCCCATGATAAGAACTTCAGGTGAGGCTCCTCACAGCCCCATGATAAGAACTTCAGGTGAGACTCCTCACAGCCCCATGATAAGAACTTCAGGTGAAACACACAGTATTCAGGTACAACAGACTTTTGTGAGTCAGTGGAACCGAAAAACACGTTCACAAAGGTTTTCTCACAGAGCTCTTTTCAGAGTTCTCCCAAAAGGACTACTGAAGAACCATTTACAATCAGGCAACACTTTCTTTCTGAGAATGACCCCCCCTTCCCCCCCTTCCAGACCCCAGTGCCTGGTGCTCACGGGGCCCCCCAACCTGCGTCCAGCCCTGGTGGACTTAGTTGGGGCCTTCACCAAGAACGTCAGCCTGATGATCTGTGGAGACATCCTGCTGGTCAGTGCTCTGGAGACAGGTCTCCGGAGGTCTCCGGAGGTTTCCGGAGGTCTCAGGTCTCCCATGTGCTGAGTGAGCAGCAGAAACATAGCAGTTTTTTTTTTGGTCTGTAAAGTAGAAGCAAAACAATTTCTCTGTCTGTCCATCGCAGGAGGAGGAAAGGTTTGTCCTGCGCAACGCAGACAGCTTGGTGAAATGGCTGAACAAGAGGAAGGTGCGCTCGTTTTATGCCCCCTGCACAGGAAACAGCCTTCGGGAGGGAGCGAGGCAACTGCTGCAGGTGAACACACTGGCAGACATGCAGACATGCACTTTAAACTATCTCAGCCCTTTTGATTTATGTCTTCCCTTTTCTTTCTCTCTCTCTCTCTCTCTCTCTCTCTCTCTCTCTCTCTCTCTCTCTCTCTCTCTCTCCTCTAGTCGTCTGGTTTGGGCAAGCTGAAACCGAACACACTCTTTTTGGGGTTTAAGGCCAACTGGAGGGAATGTGACTCAGAGAAGCTGGAGGATTACGTCAACACCATCCAGTGAGACAGAGAGAGAATAGAGAGTGAGGGGACAACCTCACGCTGTCAAGGCAGCCACAATCTCAACTGTAAATGATGACTGTATATCTTTCTGTTTCTGTATCTTTCTGTCTCTGGTGCTCTCCTTCCCACTCTCTCTCTCTCACTCTCACTCTCTCACTCTCTCTCTCTCTCTCTCTCTCTCTCCCATCTTTGTCTCCATGCAACTCTCTTTTTCGCACTTCCTCTATGTCCCTCTCTCTTTCTCTCCCTCTCTCCTCTCTCTCCCAGTGACACGTTTGACTGTAACCACGGTGTGTGCATTCTAAGGATGATGGACGGCTTGGACGTTTCAGAGGAGCTGGAGTGTGAAGGCAAGACATTAAAAAAACACTAATATCAAAATATTTAGTCTTACCGCTTACGTACTTATGTATTAGAGTATGAGGATGTCTGGGGAGACTTAACTGACAGGGAGAGTACTGTGGTCTTGCAGTGAACCCAGGCTTTGAGCCCGAGGACAACATGGAACAGGACCAGAGTCCGAGTCCCAGCACCAGTCATAAAGAATATGGTGAGAACCCACACACACACATTCTGTACACACACACACACATTATACTGTACACACACACACACATCATGCTGTACACACACACACTATACACACACATACACGACACATACACACAGTGAATCACTTGTGTATTCTCAGTTCCAGAAGAGGACCAGCAGGAGAATTTTCCAGAAGAGCAGAAGAGAACAGTGTTCCAGAACAAACAAGGGAAGAAGACCATCGACGTGTACTGGATCTCTGATGACGGAGGTGAGGGAGGGCTGCACATTCAAATCTAGAACGTTCCTCTCGATAAATATTCCAACTAACCTAGG
>NC_090072.1:2341750-2384250 GCF_038355195.1 Osmerus mordax | reverse complement strand
TTCAAATAATTCAATTAACAAGTAATCTTTTTGACTTGCATTATTATTATGCCAATAAAGTAGTGATTGCGAACTAATAGATCAGTTAACATAATTTGTCCATGGAGACACCGTGTGTGACGATACCAGATGTCGTAGCTGTGAAAAAGTGTGACCCAATCCCACTGTGATGACAGTCTAACCAGTTTCACCAGAAACTAACAACTCCACTGATCCTTACAGTTGTTGACAGGTGTTTGTTGTCATGTCGACCAAAATGGTTGTTGCCATGAGTAGTTACTGTACGTACAGTTTTCAGTTTTATTGTAAACGTGGTGTGTCTAACCTTTTAATCTGTGTACCCCAAATTATAGTTTATATACTATGCTACAATGTACTTCATACAATTAAAGATGCTTATTTTTATGAGGTGAATGTATTAATTTAATGTTGTGCTCTGCAGTCATGTACCTTATGTGCTTATACCTGCTGGACAATCAAAGATCTAATGTTGTATGCATTCCTTATCACCAATGATTTGTATTTTTCACATTGAAAAGGTAGACTAGAGAATGTGACGTCAACACATTGGTTTCACTTTCCGTCAATCTGACTTGCACTTTCTTTGTTGATGTGATTAAATGAATCTCATCAAAGCCTTGTGTTGTATTGGAATATACTGTATAATAAATAAATAAATACATAAGAGTGCTGCTATAGCCATGTGAAAATGCGTCTGTTTTTGACAATCTTTGAGAAAGATGAAGAGAATGGGGGAGTAAGGAGTGAATAGGCGTGAACACGTGAAAGAAATGCGCGTTACGTTCACAATAGGATTGTTTTGTTTAACTTGTGAACGAGTCTCGTACTTAGTGCCGGTAGACTGTTGCAGATGAACGTCTTGGCTTGACTGTAAAGCTGTCCGTCATGGATGTGAACAAATACCCAGTTTTCTTCGAGGTACACAACCTTGACATAGATCAGAAGGATAGGATCGAGAAATATTTTCAAATTCGAAGGCGATCAGGTGGAGGAGACTGTGGACCAGTGGAGAAAGTTCGAGACAACATTTACAAGATCGCGTTCCAGAAACAAAAAGGTGAGGGATTGGAATACGATATTTACATTTCATAATTGCACCTGATATTTGGTATATCTTCGAAGTCATAAGCGAAAAGGCTTGTCTTGTATTTATTGAGTTTAACTTTAGTTTTTGGCAAGACAAGGCAAGGCACTAGCTCCGCTCATTAAAAGCATCAAAACAATGCAAAAGGTCAATAGTCTATTTAAAGCCTATCAGTCAGAATTTTAAGAAAGAATCTCAACTCTGTTTAAATCAGTACAGCAGTCTGGACAGATTGTTTAAAACATCAAATACGTTTATACAAATTGAAGAATATAAAAGCGCACTTTCACTTTCGCATTTCACACACACGTTGTTTTTATGCACGCTCACGTCTTCTCCTTTCTCGTCTTCTTCGGTTGTATTACCGGCGCAGACCAGCAGACGGTGCTGCAGAAACGGGATCATGTTGTGGAGATCCAAGGAGGTCCTCTCACCCTCATCATGCTTGGGAGTCACGAGCCAGCGTTGGAGGCTTCTCTCAGCACTGCCCCAAGCAACACCCCCAAACAAAGGGTAAACTATTACAATTTAAATGTTTCTGAAAGTGTGTTCATAATACGACAGACAAGAACTAGACTGCATAAAAAACACAATTGTCCACATACACACACACACACACACACATTGACACATATACAAACAAAAACATGAAAATATCTGTTATTTCTCATTTATACCCATGCAGGATTTGTTTTAATGGGTCCCTCTTCCTCAGACCACATATTTAAGTTTTAAGATTCCTGTATGTTTAATATATGCACCTTCCTGCCAAAGTAAATTCCTTGTCTGTGTACACTTTCATGGCGATTAAAACCCTTTCTGATTCAATCTGCAGGGCAGCTCCTTCCATGAGGCACTTTCGCCACCTGGTGGTGACAAGCACACAGTGCAGCTGAATACCTACTTGCAGCAGTACCTGAGGGAGATCCCCAGAGCTCAGAGGCACCTCCAGCAGCAGCTGTCCTCCCTGGGCTGCACCCTCCAGCTCCCCCTGGTGGACGGACAACCAGTGGTGGTGGTCAAGTGTTCAGGCCAGGCTGAGGCCGAGGGAAATGAGGGTGGGGATGGGCTGGAGGGGTGGAGGAGGGAGGTGGACAGGCTGTTTGAGGAGGACTACTTACACCACTTTGAGGTGGAACCGTTGAAGATCCAGAAACTACTCCTTGTGAGCATATGCCAGGATGACGAGGCAGGGGTCAAGGTGTACAGTGAGACGGGTCAGGGCTTTGTGGTGGTGGTGGGCGAGACCTCCCAGGTCCAGGCCCGGCTTAGTGACCTGGAGGTCACCACGCAGTTAGAAGGTCAGGGGTTCAGGGTCAACCCGGAGAAGACCAGCACCATCTGTCGGCTGGGTGAGGCCAAGCTCCGCCTCCTGGGGGAGGGGCTAGAACAGGAAGTGAGCCGAGCCGCTCCCGGTGTGGGAGTGACTCGGAAGAGTCCGGGTGAGCTCGCTATAGAAGGCTCGCCCTCCGAGGTTCTGAAGGCGAGAGACACGGTCTCCAAGATGGAGTCCCAGGTTGAGGAGAGGGTCCTGGAGATGCCCTCCCTTCTCATGGCCTTCCTGAGGGAGAGGTACAGCGGCCCGAGGGCGCTGGAGGGCTTCATGGGCTGGGGGCGTCAGGTGGAGGCGCAGCTAGGCAACACGGAGCTCCACCTGCTGTCCCTCTCCTCGGACAAACTCGCGGAGGCCGAGAAGGCCCTCCGCCTCGAGTTCACCGAGGAGAAGATCGACGTGCCCAGCTGCTCCTCGACCCCGCGGGAGCTGAGGTCCACGCTCGAGGCCAAGGTGAGACGATCTGCTGGTAAGGTGTCGGTCTGGTTCGGTTCAGGATCCCAGGTCCATCTCCTGGGCCACGCCGAGCAGGTCCGGGAGCTGAGAGAGGAGATCGGCGAGTTTCTGATCGATCGAGCCATTTCGGTGGAGAGGATCGCGGTGCCCTGTCAGGAGATAGCGGACCACTTCCTGGAGCTGCTGGAGAGGCTGGACCTGCAGGACCCAGAGGTGGAAGTCCTCCCTGACGTGGTCTCCACATCCTCCGACCTTCCCTCCGTGGTCCTCCAAGGACCCTCCAAGCAAGTGGCCCAGCTCCTCAGCCGGCTCCACCCAGCTTTGATATCCCTGGTCAGGGAGAGCATCACCATCGACCAGCCTGGGGCCCTACGCTACTTCCAGGGCCAGGGTAAGGAGTACCTTCAGGTGGTCGGCCGTGCCGAGCGCTGTGTCATCCTGCTGGAGGGACAAGGAAGCTTCCCCGGCGTCACTCCCAGCGCCGCCTCGTTTCCCAGTCCGACCAGGTCGCGGCTCGAGAACGTCCCGACCGCGAGATACCCCCTCCCGGGCGGCCTCCTGGTGGAGGTCCGTCAGGGCGACATCACCAAGGAGCGGGCGGACGCGCTCGTCAACGCCGCCAACGAGGACCTGGATCACGGCGGGGGCGTGGCGGCGGCGCTGAGCCGGGCGGGCGGCCCCGAGGTCCAGCGGGCGAGCACCGCCCTGGTGCGGCAGGTGGGGAAGTTGTTCGCGGGGGCGGTGGTGGAGACGGTGGCGGGAGACCTGCCCTGTAAGATGCTGCTGCACGCCGTGGGGCCGGTAGAGGGCCGAGTCGGGGGCAAGGAGAGGGTCTTGCTGGAGAAGACGGCGAGGGCCGCCCTGGATCTGGCGGCGGCCATGGACCTCCAGACCCTGGCCATGCCCTGCATCAGCTCTGGGATCTTCGGGGTGCCCGTCGGGGTATGTGCGGAGGCCATCGTCACGGCGGTGAAAGGGTTCAGCGGGGAACAGCACGGCATGACCAAGGTGACCCTGATAGATGTTAGTGCAGAGGCGGTGAGGGCCATGCAGGAGGCCTGTGATAGGCTACTGGGACAGAGGGAGACGGGGGCGGAGAGGGAGAGAGAGAGGGAGAGAGAGAAGGGCAGAGAGAGGGAGTCTGGGCTGGATACTTTGCCCGGCCCAAGCCCCTCTCCCCAGGACATCCAGGGGAGAGGGGCTCCCCTGGCTGTAGCTGCAGCTCCACCCCCAGCCAGAGGAGCAGCAGAAGCCTGGGTCACGGTGAAGATCATCCAGGGAAGCATTGAGACACAGCAGGTGAGAGAAACATTACATAAGAGACTAGCAGGACCGGAACTGCACTTTAATGGCTGCTTGGCTTGAATATCCATCTGTTATGTCTGTTGGATTGTTGTTTTTCCAATGCTTACTTTTCTCACGACTTATTTTTTCTCCCTCTTTTACCTATATCTCTCCACCTCGCCCTCCACCACAACCTTCCTCTCCCTCATCCCCACACTCCTCCTCCACCCTTTTTGTGCCCTCTAGATGGATGCCCTGGTGTGCCCCATGCTGGGTAGCGACCCCCTGTCCTCCCGGGTGGGGAATGCCCTGTCTGAGGCCGTGGGGCCGGGCCTGAAGGCTGCCTTCTCCAGGGAGGCTGTGGGGCCCACAGGCCTCGGGGACAAGGTCCTGGTTGAGGGTCTGTCTGGACTCAAGTCTGGTCGGGTGTTTTTCATCAGCTGTGCCCCGTGGGACAACAACCCTGAAGGACCAGCTGCACAGGTCAGAGTGTGTGTATGTGTGTGTGTGTGTGTGTATGTGAGTGTGTGTGTGTATGTGTGTGTGTATGTATGTGTGTGTCCCAAACTCTTTAGAAATCCTCCAGGTTGCAAAACGATGTTGCGTGTAACTTCCTCACCCACGTTGGACCTTTCTACCCAAGTTGACCTTCACCCTCTGACCTCCCCCCAAACCCAGGCTCTGAAGCAGGGCATTCGCAGGGTTCTGTCCTTGTGTGAGAACCGAGGCTTCGGTTCCATTGCCTTCCCTGTGCTCGGAACCGGTATGGTTCTGAAGTTCCCCCACATCATTGCAGCCAGGGTGCTGTTGCAGGAGATACAGGGACACCAGCAGACCCGAACCAGCAAAACTCCCTTCTTGATTCGTATTGTCGTCCATCCCAACGACACGGAGGCTTTCAAGGTGAAAGACTATCCAGGAAAAGAGAACGTTATTCAGTTTGGTTTAGTTTCTTTCAATACATTTTATTAGTAGCTGTGTTTTTTTAAGGTTGGCTTAGTTAGTTATATCTCAAAATAATTTTCCTCACAATTGTTTTGTTGTCCATGTTCGCATACAGGCTTTCACGACTGCCCAGGGTGCATTGCGTCTCAGAGGGGTCACTATAGAAGCTCCACTAAACCAAAGTGAGTTATTAAGGTTCAAAAACACCATACAGATTAATAAAACCTTCGGGATCTTTCATAATGTCTCTTCTATGTCTCTCTCTCACTCACTCACTCCCTCTCTCCCAGCCCCTCCCACTCCTACTTCAGCCACCCCTGCCTTGACCTCAGTCAGTGATGTCACGGTCATGGTGGAAGGAGTCAAGTTCCAGCTGATCTCTGGTGACATCACAACCGAGTACACTGACGTCATCGTCAACACAACAGACTTCTCTCTGCAAAACCAAACAGGTGCGGTAACCACGGAGATGAACACCGTTGACTTAGATCATACATCCGTTTTTTGTCTCCTGGATGTACTTACAGCTGTTATCCTCTAGGTGTCTCCAAAGCCATCCTAACAGCTGCTGGACCTTCTGTCCAGGCCGAGTTGGCACAAGGTAAACAAACACACTTCGTTATTTACCTTCAATTTAAAGAACAACCAATCATGCTTCATTGATAATATATTCACAATCTCGTTTCTTATGGGACAAAAGGTATACAAAAAAACCATACTATTTAGCCTTGGTCTATCTGTGAACGTTGTCTGCGATGAGGCACCTTGCTCTTCTTGATTCCTCCTCTTCCTCTCCCCCTCCTCAGCTGGGAAGCCTGCAGACCACATGTGCTCCACACGGCCTGGTCTCCTGCCCTGCAAGGAGATCGTCCACGCCAGCTTCTGGTGTGAGGCTCCGAAGATCAGTAAGACCTGTGGGAAGATCCTGAAGCTTTGCGAGAGGAAGGGCTACCGGTCTGTGTCCTTCCCAGCAGTCAACACGGGTTCGTACCGTGACCGTCCAATCACGTTTCACTCTAGATGCAAGATAGCCATCTCCGCAGCCACAGTGAATTTTCTATTGCGGGACTAAGCCTGAACAGTTGGATTAACTTTGGAATCGATTAATTGAATTTCAATTCTATTCGATTAATTAAACTCGATTTAATTGAATGTAATCAATTCAACTGAACTGAATCAACATCCTCCCGACAAACCTTCTCACTTTGTTTCATATTATTAGACACACTACAAAGAGTAGTCATGGATTTCCCGTCTCTCACTTGTGCGTTCTGGCTTCCAGGTGCTGGTGGGATCGACTCTGTCACCGTGTGCAGAGCCATGATGGATGGCCTGGTCTACGCAGTCAGGAAGCTGACCCCTAAGACGCTCTGCCTCATCCGAGTGGTCATCCTGCAGGACAACATCTTCCAGGCTTTCAGGTCACTCCCTCACCTGCTCTCTAGTTGATGGGTCGCAGTCCTTTCGCTCTGGCCATTCCCTAGGTTCTTTTCCCTCCTATCTGGGGGTATTCCAGAAAGCAGGTTATGCGACATACCCGGGTAAGTTAACTCCCCAGCTGACACCCAGCGTTGTAGCAACATTGCCAGTAAGTTGCTGCAACATTATGAATCAGCTGGTGGGTTAACTTACCCGGTTATGTTGCATAACCTGCTTTCTGGAATACTCCCCTGGAATACAAAGTTTCATTTGTGTTTTTGTTGTTGTTGTTTTCAGATCTGAGCTTGCGTCTCGTCCTCCGGAAACTGTTGTTCTACCCCTCACCCTTAAAGGTGCGCTGTGTGGAATCTTGGTAAACATACTTTAGTAGATGGCATCCCTGTCTGTTGCACCCTGACTCGTAATATAAATGTCTGTCTCCCTCTCTCTCTCTCTGTGTCTCTTTTTCGACTTCTCTCTCTCTCTACTCAGAGAAAGCCCACCTGGTGCTCAAAAAGACCATGAAGCTGGGCTCGTTGTCTTCCCCTCCCTCCTCCTCCTCCTCCTCCAGCTCCCCCTCGGCCCCCTCGGGCCTCTCCGTGTCCCCCTGGAAGCCCCCCCCAGCGGTGCTGGTGGTCCTGGGGCCAGAGTCTCAGGCCGTGACCCGGGCCAGGAAAGAGCTGGAGGCCATTCTGATGAAGCAGCTCGAACGGAAGGAGGTGGAGGGGAAGGACCTGCGGATCCTGGAAGAGCCGGAGCTCCGGGCCTTCCAGGAGTCAGTCCGGGCCCAGGCGGTGAGCCTGGAGCTGGGGCAGGGCAGGCCGGCGGCGGCCAGGCCGCGGTCCGGGTCTGGAGGTGGCGACAACATCAATTACGTCCTCCGGGGCCTGGGCGAGGACGTGCTGAGCGTGTATAACCTCCTCCAACGGGGCCTCAGCGGTGCCCTTCGCAGGGACCTCGATGAGCGAAACGAGGCCCTTGTGGCTTTTATGGTCCAGTGGTCCCTGCAGGGACCCGGGGACGTCTGGAATGAGCTGGGGCTGAACGGCAACTACTTGCTGGAGCAGGCCCACCTCGAGGGCCTGCTGGAGGTGGAGGTGTTTGGTCTCAATAGGGAAGTGTTGTCTGTGAACCTGAGGACCAACCTGGCAACCGACTGCCTCACTGGACGCGTGTACAAAATGAAAAGGGAGGAGAGCAAAAGTACGGAGGGTTTTATTTTGGTCGCTAGTGTTGAGGCCTTTTTCAGTTTATGAGCTTTTTGGTGTGGTAAATGTAATTGATCACTTTTGTGTGTGTATGTGTGTGTTTGTGTGTGTGTGTTTGTGTGTGTTTGTGTGTGTTTGCAGCACTGCCACAGCACTGGGATCCCATGGCTGAAAAGGAGGTACTAAAGAAGGTTGAGCTGTCTTCAGGATCACAGGAGTACAAGACTGTGGCTCAGGGCTTTCTGAAAAACGCCGGAAACTTTACCATCCGCAAGGTGTGTTTGAGATTACACACATTATTTAATTTGAATTAATTTGCAATGTTATTTAATATTAATTTCATGTAACTTTACCTTGACCGTTATTGTACACCATCCAGTGTACCCCTCTTCCATTAGATCAAGGGTGCACAGTTTTGGGCGGGGTTCTTTGTCCAAGAAAAAACCCTACACATGCAAAAAAACGACCTCAAACATTGTTTGTTGTTTCACTTCCTGTCTGTCCTTCAACTAACCTCTGTTCTCCCTCCCAGATTGAGCGTGTGCAGAACGTCTTCCTGTGGCAGGCCTATTCTGTGTGTGAGAAGCGAATCAAAGCCAAGAACGGGGAGAGTGCAGTGGGTGAGAAGATGCTGTACCACGGCACCAAGAAGGACAGCTGTGCCCCCATAGAGATGTCGGGATTCAACAGGAGCTATGCTCACAGTAAGAAACAGCTGTTCTGTGTCATGTTTAGTTGAACTGCCTAGTGGTGTCCTATATAGAACTGATCTCACAATATCCGCCTTTCTCTCTCGTGCTCTCTCTCTCTCTCTCTGTCTCTCTCTCCTATCTCCCGACAGTCACTGCATTCGGAGTGGGCACGTACTTTGCGGTGAAGGCTAGCTACTCAGCCAATGACAGATACTCTCCGCCGCATGACGGCGTGAAGCGCATGTACGTGGCTCGCGTCCTGACCGGCCGCTACACGCTGGGAAACGGCACCATGAAGGTCACCCCGCCTCGCGGCTCCGACCCCACTGACCGCTACGACAGCCTGGTGGACATCCAGCAGACCCCCAGCATGTTTGTCATCTTCCACGACGACCAGGCCTACCCAGAGTACCTCATCACCTTCTCCTGAAAACCTGCCACTCTTTCCTCTGGGCTGGTCTGGTTTGATCTGGTCTGGTCTGGTTTGATCTGGTCTGGTCTGGTTTGATCTGGTCTGGTCTGGTTTGATCTGGTCTGGTGAGACTTCCCTTCCATCCCATTCTTTGATTCCACATCAGTGCTGCTGGGTGCTTGTGGTTCAGTCTGAGGGAAGCATCGTCACTAACATTAAATATGTATTGATGCAAATGACCAAATTTCCTATATTTTTCATGGTTTTTTATTTCGGATTATTCTACTTTCATTCTTTCCACCTTTTTGAGCCAAGTGTAGAATCTGTATCACCTGGAGGGTCTGTCTGGTCACACAATAAAGCATCAGAAAAAAAGCTGTGCCGTATTGTAAAAGTTATCGACTGGACAGTGAAGAGCTCTGTCCTTAAACCACTGATCAGTTAACAACAAGTAAAGCCTTATCTAAAGACCTAAACAAAAGCTATCTAGCATACAGTGTCCTTTTTCTGTGCCTTTGAATGCTATGCTAATCATCCTGTATCCTCCCATATTGTGAAACCATATACTCCCTTGATTTCCTGTATTCATTGTCCAGTCTTCTGTGATACTCAACTTGAGTGTATCAGACACCTGCACCTTACATATGTAATAAACACGTTGATTTTGTCCTGAACTTGTATTATTCCTCTCATTGACTTGGTACTTTCAGAGCAATTGGGTATTATCTAATACGTCTTCAACAGTTTCTGACAGCACTTGATGAGGTGAAAAGAGCAAAAACAATGATTGAAAATTAGCAGACAAATATTTCACCACGTTCTTCAATGTTGCCAAAATGACAGGCATCTCATACTCTGGCATTATCTAATCAAATATTTCTCTATACATGGGAAAGAGTAGAAAACCACTGAATGAGGAGAAGTGGTTGACATCATCGTCAACGTGAAGTCCTTTCCAAAGTGTTACATTTACATTTAGTCATTTAGCAGACGCTCTTATCCAGAGCGACTTACAGTGAGTACAGGGACATTCTCTCCGAGGCAAGTAGGGTGAAGTGCCTTGCCCAAGGATAAGAGCGTCTGCTAAATGACTAAATGTAAATAATACAGCAGTCTTGTCAGATTGCTTAAAAAATATAATACATTTATAAAAAATGAAAAATACTAGCAAACTTTCACTTTAGCATTTATGGCTCACACAAAAAACTCAACTGATACTGACAACCAGTTCAACCAGTTACTAAGATAAATACAACCTTTGTCTCGTTTAACCCTGAACATAACATTAAGGAACATTATGTGCACATTTACAGATGCAACTTGACATTCACACAAAGGGCTTGATTGACTGCACGATAAAGCTCTCCCGACCAATGTTTTGATAGCTCATTGATAGAGCAGCATTTCTTAGATGAATGCCCACCCTGTTACCACGACTGTAAGATGGGCAATAACACTAACAATCACCCTAACCGTATGTGTCCATGTAACATACATGACTATGCCATCTGCACATATAGGTGTGAGGGCTCCTCAATGGATCCACTCATAAACAAGTTAGGCAGGGGTTCCCGAGTGGTGGGTTCAGAATAATCCGAACAGAGGCTGATGTAACCAAACAGTACTTTATTTGATACGACATGTATAAAATCAATACAGGGGCTATATTATTCTATGATACAGCTACAAGTAAGGAGACAGTACAGGGTCCTGAGAATCGAACTGGCAACCTTCAGATTACTAGCCCGATTCTCTAACCGCTCAGCCACCTGACTCCCCTAATTGTTGTTAGTCATGCAGTCTCGCATAAAAATAGATTATCTTGTGATTATCTTGTGGAAAATGCTGATGAACAGGTCCTCTTCAACAGCACACGTACACTTTCGTTTCTGAACATTATAAATGCACCTGAAGAGAGTTAGACTTACACTAGTTCTGGGAGCTATATACTGTTCTGCAGAGTATGTTTTGGCAATACCACATCAATTGAATCTCTGTAGTTTCTGCTGAAGCCATGGGAAATAATCAAAGCTACTTAGATAAGCATGGGTATGAAATTGACGAGGCTGGCCAAGGAACGTTTGGCATGGCAACTATAGTAAAATCCAAAGAAACTGAAAGAAAGGCCATTATCAAAGAGGTTAGTTTATTTATTCTGTCAAAATAAGTTAAAACTAGTTATTTATCAATAATCAAGATGTAAAAATAATCTATTAACACATCTTTAAAATACAATTTGCACAGTTTTTACCCTTAAAAGCAATCACAGTTACTGTTTATGCATACATATCCCTGACAACTGTTTTAAAACTAAGTAATGCTTTCCTAGATGTTAATCTCATCATTGCCGAAAGTAAAAAGGGCTTTCCCTTCAAGTAGACTTGCATGGAATATATATTATGTCTATGTATATTTTGAATGTGTTTACTGTAGATATAGAAAACACGTAACATGTATTATGAAACTGAAAGAGTTTCCTGGGCATTTTAGGTGCCATCAAATAAGGAGGCAGAAAAAGAAGTGTCCATCCTTCAAGACATGAAGCATCCAAACATTATGCGCTACATCGAATCCTTTACAGGTATAAACCAACAATGCCATCACTACTGTTTTTGGACATATTCAGTAAATTAACCTTTTATAACTAACTAACCACAAACACTCCAAACATCTTTCAAATGTATACCTTTCCAAAGAATAATAAAATATGACTGGGACATTGTAATTTGGCCTTGTATGGGATAAAAGTGAATGAAGTGTTTGGTATGATAAACAACGGTCAAGTGGGATGATGGGATCAGGGAGGTGGGGGAGCTATAAGGTTAGCTGTTGCAAGTTTTAAGGTACCATTTGCTCCATCAAGTACCACTGGCAGAAACGCACACAAAGTACTGTATATAGTTTTAATTATGCATGAAACATCTGCACGCATTAGAGAGAGAGAACAAAAAAGCTATTTTGAGTGTTACTTTTCAATCGAAGGTGCTAGAATACCTTACCGTATCTTTAACCCCTTCTGAAAATCGAATCTGTATTTTCAACAGAACAAGACAAGCTATACATAGTGATGGAGTATTGTGAGGGTGGAGATCTTTCAGATAAAATTAAGGTCCAGAAAGAGAAAAAGGGTCATTTCCATGAGGTCAAGGTAAATACTAAAATAAATGCTCTTCTTAAAGGGGCAGGCCCCCTTTTTAACTGTAAAGATCTTTGGAGCAGCCTCTTGTAACACAGACAGTTCCTGGAAAATCATGTGACGTACTTAGCATATGTCGTTGTTGTCTAATCTGCTGCACTTCACTTACTTTACTGTATGCACTGTGTATTTCAATTTGGATAAAAAAATGAATATATGTGTGTGTGTGTCTGTGTGTGTGTGTGTGTGTATGTGTGTGTGTGTGTGTGTGTGTGTGTGTGTGTGTGTGTGTGTGTGTGTGTGTGTAGGTTATTGAGTGGTTTGTGCAGATATGCTTTGCTTTGGTGCAGGTGCATGACAAGAACGTTTTTCACAGGAACATAAAGCCACAGGTACAGAAATATACAATACTCTAATAGTATAGTTTAATAAAATTTAATACATTAAAGCACAGAATAAAACTCCTAATAAACAGTATTATTTACGTTTTCACACATTATTGTGTGAAACTCCTTTTGTGACAACATGTTTAGTATAAACATAAATAACCATTACATTTTCTGATATAGAACATCGTTTTGACAAAGAATGGACAAATAAAATTGGGAGGATTTGGAATATCAGAAATATGCCAAAGGTAACTAGAGAAGCTGCCATTTAAACCACTAAAGTATCAGAACTAGCATGTTCATGGTTTTTCTTACAACAATGCAACTTGTCGTGTATGTGTGTGAAATGTTTAGATATTGATCTGTGATGAAGATAGCTGGATTTGTAAACATAAAATTGATGGGTGAAGCTGTAAATAACATAGTAAATCCATTTAAATAACATTTCATTATGCAAATTATAATAATTATGATTGAAATATCCTGACTGACAGCATGACATTAATTATTTTATGTTTAATATTGCTTATTTTCGTAGACCTGATGAATGGACAGATACTGACACAAAATGTTATACGTGTCCAGAAGTTCTACATGATCAACCTTACACAAACAAAAGGTACTATCAGTGTTAGATAAGTGCTTTATCCAGTGATACATTTAACTTGTGATAACCTTTATGATGATTAACGTCATACAAATAATAAATAGAATTCAGTAAACCCATTGGTTGACATACTACAATACTTCCATCGAGTATTTTATATTTATTATTGTAAAGTTCTGACACTCTTGACCTTCTTTTACAGTGACATGTGGTCTTTGGGATGTGTGCTCTATGAACTGTGCATGCTTGTGAGTTTTTGGTCATCATGGCCAACTCTGAACAAAATTGCTTTTACTTTGCCCTTATCAACCATTTTATTATGTAAAAAAAGAAGATTAATAGATAAACAAGTCTAACATCAGCATACAAAACATAACTTTTCATTATGCAGCAACACTCTTTGGGGAAGACTTCCATCTCCAAGCATTATTCCAGCGAGCTTCAGGACCTGGTGAAGGAGCTGCTGATGGAGAACCCGGCAGATCGACCATCTGTGAAGGAATTACTGCAGAAACCCTTCTTACAGCAACATATGCAAAGAGCCACCACAGCCGAGGTACTGTAGATTACATATGATAATACACTATTTGATCAAATATAATTGTGAAGATACAGTATAAGGTTAATTTACCCTCTAAAATCTGATAGGTAATGCTGTTGCCTATCTCAGACTATATAAAGTATAGTGTCCTGAACAGTGGACAGTGGATGGAAAAAAAAGTTACCCCAGAATTAAACTATCTTGAGATAAAATGTTCTATTTACTCTGTAGGTCATGCAAAATGTGGAAATGGAAGAAGCGATCGGTATAGTATAGTGATCTTGCATTTGTATTTTTTTTAATTGTAACTACTTCTTTATACTTTTTTTCAAAGTTAGATCAGTAAATATTTCACAACTACATTTTTTATTTTTTTTCCTTAGAATATTACTACGGTCATTGAATTATTTTATTCTTTTCTCAGGTGTCACTGACAGTGAGAGCATTTTGGCTGACAGGTAAAGAAAATACATCCTTGCTTTCTTTTGTTTACTTTTGCTGTAAGAATATGCAAATTTGCACAAGATTATGGATGCAGTGGTAGCGATGTTATGGTTTGGAAAAACCTTCAAAAGAAATACAATTCAAATGACCACTTCAACCTTAACTCTACCGGTGCAGGTGCATACAAGGTGTCTACAAAACAAAGCTACAATGCTGTTACAGGTGAAATAGCTTTGTAGTGAAATATACCTTCTGTGCATCGAAAGAGTTATAGCTGATGTGGTCTTTAGACAAAAAAAATTAGAAACCATAACTCACCACATTAATGTAGTAAAATAATATATATACAAATGTAAAAAACCTAATGGAAATGTTGACCATCACTGTGTTGTGCCTTTCCATCAGATCCGAAGAGGATGCAATTGCTGCATTTAATTATTCTGTCCTTATACTCTCGACATACTCCAAAAAATATTTTGATGATCTCCAGAAAATCATCAAAGATCTGTATGCCTTGGCTGATGAGTTTGAAAGCCAACACAGGAACTCCACCATAGGCAGTTTGGGTGGGAGTGTCATGGGTGCAGCAGGTGGGATAACCTCCATAGTGGGTTTAGCCGTGGCTCCTTTCACTCTTGGTGCCTCTCTGATCATCACTGGAGTGGGAATTGGGGTGGCTGTGGCTGGTGGGGCTGTTGGTGCTACTTCAAACATAACTGGCATGGTCAAAGAATCCAACATCCGCAAGATGGTGGAAGAGAAATGTCAGGAGTTTAACACCAAAATAGACCCCATGATTACAGCTCTTACAGAAATTGAAAGTTGCAGTACATATTTCCAGCAGTTTCTTAATGATGAGTCAACTTCATCCACAACCGGTATGGTGGTTTCGAGGGCATTCAAATTGGGTGGTGCTGTACCAGAGGTGGTGCGTCTGGCTCAGGTAGCGAGCGTAGGCAGAGTAGCTGCCCAGGCAGCTAAAACAGTGCGTGTCGCATCAGCACTCACAGGTGTCCTGTCTGGGCTCTTCCTCATCATGGATGTAGCATTCATAGTAAAAGATTCCAGAGAGATCCATGAAATCAATGCTATGAGAGAAAACAATAACACCAATGCCAATCCAGGAAACTCTGGGACAAGAACAAGCAGGGCTGATCTGCTGGAAAAAGTAGAAGAAGAGACAGTTCCCAGGTCAAACACATTAAAACTAATAAAAGAAATCAGAGAGATTGCCGGACATTATCAGACAGCCCTTGATGAGGTGAGAATAGCAACAACAATGATAGAAAGTGAGCAGACAAACTGTTCCTATTAGGACGTATCCTGTCCTTTTTGGTGGTGGTTCTGCACTTGTGGAAAAGAAACCACGTACCTATTAACTGATACAATAGCTAGCGCTAAGGCTTAAACAGCAAATACAATACCCCAGAGTTCTCTTTAATATTTGCAAACATTGAGGAGAAGTTTGCTGCTAAGCTTTAGGTGTGTCTCTGAAAGAAATAGAGTTTACAACAAACGTTTCATGGGCATAGGTTTGTTTTTTAAACGCAGGAGTGGCTTTTCTAAATAACTGAAGATAAATACTAATGTTAAATACAGTATTGTGACTAAAAAGTGGCTGAGATAGATGAGCTTTTTTCTCAAAGTGGGTGAGACATGTAGCCTGGTCCTAACCAGACTCTCGTACATTTCATTTGTACAGAAGCAAAATCAAAATCGAGCGGAAGTACGTAGGAGGGCAGAGCCAGGCTATGAGACATGACCCAAATATGATGAAACTGAAACACATGGTCTGCTGATAGCTGTTCCTTCCTTCAATTCTTATTAAAAAGATAGTTTATTAAACAAAAGTGAAATCTATAATGATTATGACATTTCCATATATATTTGTCATTTATTTTGCATTTGTATTGAACATATGTTGCATATTATATTTTAAAAGATGAAAATTGCATGACCTTGATCAAAATCTGCATACTTTGAATTATTTGTTTCAGCTTGTGATGTTCTGTGAAATAAATATTATGATTGTACTTGATCCTTTTCTTTGTGTAATAGTTTTTGTTTGTTTGTTGCAAAAATATGTATGCAGAATATATACAGCTATATATGATTCTATATTACAATATTCTATATTGCTCAAATAAAATAAAATAAACTTTTGTGCTGTAATGTTATGCAGGATGACGTTCTCTAAAAACATCAATCATGCTGTACACAGCTGTGACCTCAATCACCACATATTCCCAGGGACAGAAGAAGGTAGAAAGAGAGAGAATAATTTCCCTATCATGCAATTATATTAAATTGTACTTGACTGAATCAGAATCTTGTACTAGAAGTGCCAGACTGAATCTGAATCTTGTACCAGAAGTGCCAGACTGAATCTGAATCTTGTACTAGAAGTGCCAGACTGAATCTGAATCTTGTACTAGAAGTGCCAGACTGAATCTGAATCTTGTACCAGAAGTGCCAGACTGAATCTGAATCTTGTACTAGAAGTGCCAGACTGAATCTGAATCTTGTACTAGAAGTGCCAGACTGAATCTGAATCTTGTACCAGAAGTGCCAGACTGAATCTCTGCTGCCCCACAGTGGCCTGCACTGCAGACTCTGCAGCTCCACCAGCATCACACTCAGGTTATTATTGTTTTATGCAATGGTATCTTTGCATCAATTTGGTTGCACCAATTGTTGAACAGCTGGCAAACATTTCGAAAATGACAGTTTTCTATCAAATTATAGGCAACTCATTCTGGTATTATCTAATCACGTTTTCCTTCATGGGAAAGAGTAGAAAACCACTGAATGAGGAGGAGTGGTTGACATTATCGTCAATGTGAAGTCCTTTCCAAAGTATTACATGAACCTGCTCTCCCACTTCTAACATGAGGGTGGCGCTGTTGCCCACCCTCCATGAGGGTGGCGCTGTGACGAGGACCTGGCATTTCCTTCGTTGTCTTACCAAGACACAATTCTCTGTCCATTTTTGGTCAAACTGCCTCCTGTGACGTCCCAGTCAAAAGCAGTAAAATAGCAGCTGCTATTATGCTTTGCGTTGTCTTGTCCTAAGAAATTCAGTGCCCAGTCTGACCCTATGCATCTGACAATAAAATACTTGAAACTTACCATAATGTATAATTAAAAGCGGATTTATCTGAGGATGGATTGTAGGAATTCCCAATGTTTGTGAGTACATGCCGGATAAAGTTTATTAATTGGTACAATTCTAACATCGGATCCCCCTCCCAGTGTTGCAGAAAATGCCACGTCAGGTCTATGTGGAATTATAAAATGATAGGAACATTTGACCACACCATGAATCTGGTCTTTTGGATTCTTGTATGCATTGAGTTTTTCAACTTTGGTCAATAATGGTATAACTAAAGCCTTTCAGTCTGAATTTAAAAAAATAATCTAAACTCTGTTCAAATCAATACAGCAGTCTGGACACATTGCTTAAAAAATACAACATTTACATTTATAAAAAATGAAAAATACTATAAGCATACTTTCACTTTCGCATTTATGGCTCACACAAAAACCTAAACTGATACTGACAACCAGTTCAATCAGATCCTAAGATAAATACAAACTTTATCTCGTTTAACCATGATCTGTTAACATTCAGGAACATAATTATGTGCAGGTTTGCAGACACAACATGACATTCACACAAAGGGCTTGATAGACTGCATGATAAAGATCTCCCGACTAGTGTGTCGATAGCTCATTGGTGGAGCAGCATTTTTTAGATGAATGCCCACCCTGTTACCACGACTGTAAGATGGGCAATAACACTAACAATCACCCTAACCGTATGTGTCCATGTAACATACATGAATCTGCCACCTGCACATATAGTTGTGAGGGCTCCTCAATGGATCCACTCATAAACAAGTTAGGCAGGGGTTCCCGAGTTGTGGGTTCAGAATAATATGAACAAAGGCTGATGCAACCAAACAGTACTTTATTTGATACGACATGTATAAAATCAATACAGGGGCTATATTATGCTATGATAAGTCGTACAAGTAAGGAGGTAGTACAGAGTCATGAGGCTGAGGCCTAGACCTAAAGACACAGCAAGAACAACAACTAAAAATAGGAGGACTTGTTGGTTTTCACAAAAGTTTGTTGTCCACTTAACAAAGTTGTTGTCCACTTAAATGTCTGTCCCTTGGTGGAGGTCAACTAGAGTGATTGTGGACACTTCAAGAAGAGAAACGGGTATTTCTATGTTTGTGTCTATGTGTGTGTGTTGATGTGTAGCCTACGATTGTGGTTTTTATGCAGTCAACTTTTTGTCTGCCGTTATGAACAAACTTCCTAAAAACATTGACTTGTTTCCTGATTGTTTTACATTTACATTTAGCAGATGCTCTTATCCAGAGCGACTTACAGTAAGTACAGGGACATTCCCCCGAGGCAAGTAGGGTGAAGTGCCTTGCCTAAGGACACAACGTCATTTCGCACGCCTGAGATTTGAACTGGCAACCTTCAGATTACTAGCCCGATTCCCTAACCGCTCAGCCGTCTGACCCCCCTGAATACAATGTCAAATCGATATCGGTATTGAACAGGACTAGAATTTTCTTATTAATAAAATTACCTCTGATGAGTATGTGAACCAGCTCTCCCTTTAGACCAGTTTGAGTTCAATATGATCTAATTGAGACATTTACTGTAATCATGTGGGAGAACATATTTGCTGCTCACTTTAATGACTACATGTAACACAATTTATTTCTGGACATTTTACAGTATACAAATCACAAACAGATTTCAAGTCAATTTCATTTACAGAGAGTTATTTACATAAAAATATTTATATTGTATTCACAACATAAGTCTCATAAGACAAGTCCCACAGAGTGCTTCTTCTCCATCTTGTGGTTTGGGGGGAAACGAAGTTGGGAGTGATACAGTACAAATAAAGATTTTACATGGGATAGATCAGATGCCCACCGAAGGTATTGAAGTTGCTTCCATCATCGTAGAGCATGCAGTTAGCCCAGAGACGCATGAAGACCTGGTCTCCCGCCTCCAGCAGCAAGGTGGCGCTGTTGAACGCCATGTCATCAACGCTTCCTGACTTCTGATCGTAGACAGAGACTATATTGTGGCCATTACGAGTCAGACTCATGCCTGTTAAAGCTCCAGTGCCGTGATGGAAAGCTGAGAAACTAAAGACGTACACACCTCTGACTGGAGTCACAAAGATGCCTGGGAGAATAAAGAGAAACAAAAAGAAAAGGGCAAAATCGTCACTTTTATTTTGGTGTCGAACCAGACTTTCTTATTAAAGAAGCTAGTCATGGGATTGGCGTGGGAGTAGCTGTGGTTACAAAGTGGACTGCATCCATGGTTACTGTGGAGGAAATTGGGATTTCCTGCGTATTTACGTTATTCACTACTAATCCATAGAACTTTCACTCATCAATAGAATGTCATTGCATATGAGTACATTTACATTTATTCATTTAGCAGACGCTTTTATCCAAAGCGATTTCCAAGAGAGAGCTTTACAAAAGTGCATTGGTCAATGATCATAACAACGAGATAGCCCCAAGTAAGTCAAGAGTAAGTCTCCTGACCCAGAACATCTTTTCAACCTGACACATAGACACAATCTATTCTCATCAACAGAAATCCCAATTTCCTCCACGTTATGTTGCACACTTTCTCTGGACCTACCTGTGTTTGGGTTGTAGGCATTGCCAATGTTGATGAACGTTGTCTCATACACCAGTGTTGTTTCTGTGTTGTATGGTCCCAGATGTCTTTGTGGACTTCCGAGTGAGGCTGAAAATGCCACCTTTGGCTCACCTTTGCGAAAAACAAATGTTTCTAGTTCTTTGGCATGTTTTAAATAGGTAAGCGAGAGAGTCAAAAAATGATATTGGTGTGTATTCAACTGTAGGCCTATCTGAGACATGTAGGCATATGTACTAGTGCAACATGGAAATATAAGCAGGAAGCCTAAGATGTTGGTTAAGTAAAGTAAGTCACGTTTAAGTAACGTCACAATGTGACCAATACAGAACAATTCTGCCCTCAGCAACATATTTTCTCAGATGTCCAAGCGGTGTGAACCATGCTGACAAATCGTCAACAATGACTAGTACACTTGAGTCAGACTCCAATAGAGATTGCGGTAGCTCACAGACACAATGAACTCAACACTGCTTTGCTAGAGCCCCTGTCTGCCTTACCTTGGATCTGTCTCTTTATCTCTTCGATCTCATCCTTCAGTTGTCTCAGTTGGAGGTGGAGGTCAGACTGTCTGGTCCCAGCCTTCTCCTCTCCCCGGCTGGGAGTCTCCACCTCGTGTTCCTCCACCTCACCAGCCTGGTCTGGGTGAGTCTGCTCTGCTGTGATGTCATTCTCACTGACCTCTCCTCCTCCGTCCTCAGACAGAGAGGCAGACACACACAGAAGCAGCAGCAGCAGAAGGTGACTCAGGTTACTGACTCTCTTCATTCTGCAGTTGGATGCTGTACCTGACAGTTTCACAGTCCTCTGCTAACTCTGTTCTAACTCAGACTGCAGACCCATTTTATACACGTTGTAGTACCTCTTATCTTGCCTAAATGAGAGGGTGTACTTATAATACATAGCAAGGGTCATAACTGATACTGAGTAAGGTGCCCTGTGTTTTATTATTGATATTGGCAATTAAACTAAGACACTATCAGACAGTTTCCCAGACATGGATTAAGACTACACCTAAATTAAGAACACAATTCATGATCTACATAGAATAATTTTTCTAGACTTCTGGGAAACTGAGCCTTTATGTGGTATTACATTTCAGTTGAAAATATAAAAATTATGTAATGGAGATTGAGCTATGCGAATGTGTAATGTTACGGTACTTCACTGTCAAATGTAGTGTTGAATTTGAAGGGATTCTGTTTAATGCATTGTTACGTGGTGATTTTAAACATCCACAGCCTGATTTTACCACTGCAGAGCAAGGGTGACAATGAAATGAGTCTTGACAAAAACAAAGGTCATCATAAAGTTGATTTGAACCTTTTCACACAATGATATGTTCTATACTGGATAACGGCACTGTTGTAAACACTGCATGTATCTGATAACGTCGGACCAAATTGTTTGATCTTCGGTTTGTTTTCTAGTTCATGTATTTCAACGTGGAGACAGATGATTGACAAAGTGCATGTTAAAAAACAAAGAATATCTACCACATTTCTTTTATAACTGATGAGAAACTTATAGGCCTTTAGACTTTGGGCTTACAGAGTCCAGTTGCTGGCAATCTACCAATGGACTAATAGGGTTTTCCAGTAGCACACAGCTTTAGCACACAGCTTTAGCACCTGTTATAGCATTGAAACTACACTGGTCTACTGTTATTCAAACCACATGACCTCACTTATTGCTGAGTCACATTGAGGCTTTTGAATCGCATGCAGTTTAATGTCATACAGGCCGGAGTTCTGACTGAAACAGAACCCCTGTGACCCAGCACCTAAGAATAGCTGCTTGTTGATGTCGGATGACCCCTCTGAGATGCTGTGGGTCACTAAGACAAGCAGACACACATACAGACAGACTGACAAACCTAGAGTAGAAGCATCTTTGACAGACAGAAAAACAGATAAGCCCTGGAGGATGAAAAGTAAATAAAAGACCCTCTATGAGTTAAAGGGATTTTTTCCAGAGGGTTTAGTCAGGAAAACATCTCGAAGGGACGGAGTGATGCATTGTCGGAGCAGTAACCATGGAGATGACATAAGCATGAGAAAAGTCTATGGTAGACAAACGTACGCTAGAGAGCTCTTCCAGACCTTGGAGGGTTTCAGGGACTCCTCTCTACTCACTGACCTGACTCTGAGCACTGAGGATGGGCTGAGCTTCCAGGTCCACTCCCCTGTCCTGGCTGCTGTCAGCTCCCTGGTCCACCACAGTCTGCAGGACGGGGATGCAGAGTGGGAGAAGAGGGGAGGATCTGTTGATGGTGACACACAGAGAGAGGCGTCGATGGTTCTGGGTCCTGGGATGGACCGTGTAGGGCTGGCGGGGGTGCTGGAGTTTGCCTACACTGGGGTCATAGCAGCTCTGAACGCAGGCAATGTGGTCCAGATACAGACCGCAGCTCAAGTACTGGGAGTTCCCAGAGTTCTGGAGCTCTGTAGAGAGGAAGAGGAGAAGATGAAGATAGGAGGACAGAAGAAGACAGAGGAGAGGAAGATCTCAGCTGCAGAACAGATGGAGATCAGTCTTCAGTCCATCAGACAGCTGTGGACACAGAGAGTAGGCTGTGATGTAGTTCTGGGGGTGGATGGGACTTCTTTTCATGGTATGTATAATTTCTTCTTCATCTACATGTAGTGGTGAAAACCGTATATGGAATATTATGCAAATTGAGCACATTTAGCTGAAACAAAAATCAATGTGTATTTCCTCCTGCTAGCTCACAGAGTTGTCCTGGCTGCCAGTAGTGCCTATTTCAGAGCAATGTTCACCAGTGGGATGAAGGAATCCCAGCAGTACTGTGTGACTCTTCCCTTCCTGGTGGCAACCGAGCTGGAGATCCTAATTGGTTGTTCGCACAGCGGGTCACTTTCTCTCAATTGGGACTGTGTCTTTGAGGTCGGCTGCACCGCCCTCCGGCTACAGTTCCAGGCCGCCTTTTCACTGTGCATCGACTTCCTGCAACAGGAAATAGGCGCCCACTCCTGCCTGGACGTGGCGTCCTTCGCTGAGGCGTTTGGGATGGCGGATCTTCTCCAAACAGCCGACAACTTCGTCCTCCGGAACTTCAATAAGGTCTCAGTCACAGAGAAGTTTCGAGACTTGCCCTTTAAAAAGCTTCGTAAGTTCCTGAGAAGCCCATACCTCTGTGTGTCTTCTGAGCTTGTTGTATTTAAGGCAGCGGTGTCCTGGATCGAGGTCAATCCCATGACCAGTCCTAGACTGATTAGAGAGCTGCTGAAAACGGTTCAGTTCCCTTTAATGACCTTCACAGACTTCAAAGAGATCAAAGCCATGAAGATATGGACTGATTGCAACTCTGTTTATCTCTTGAAGACTTTACTGAAAAAATTCTGGTCTTATCGCTTTGCCTCAGACAACCATTACAGGATCTACCTACCCACACAGACATTGGTCTTGGTAGGTGGAAACCAGTTCTGTGAGGATACTCAGGTACATATTCCTAGCCGAGAGTTGTGGTTTGGTAATTCCCTAAGGAACCACATTGGCATTGTAAAGAGTGTGGAGTGGAGGAAGCTGGGAGAAATACCAGAGACACCCAGGGTTAGTCATGAGGTGGTGGTTCTTGAGGGGAAGTTGTACGTGGTCGGAGGCAGGAAGTTCTGGAACAGATCGGACGCCCTGAGTTCAGCCTGGCGGTGAGCTGAACAATCAAAGGTTTCATCTTTGAAGTTCAAACTTTCATTGATGTCAGCTTTGTCTCAATATTGTTTCTTCAATTCTGACTCTCATCAGGTATGACCCAGCTACGAACGAATGGCAGAAGCTGGCCGACATGCAGGAACCAAGGTTCTCCTTCTCTGTGGTTGCTGTGGATGGTGTGATATATGCCATAGGAGGAGACTTCGAATACCAGGCTAACTTGGACAGGGTGGAGCGCTACTGCCCAAAGACAGATTCCTGGAGGTGAGATGGAAGGGGAACTTTTTGACACATTGGTTTGAGGAAATGGTTCTCGATGGAATCAAAAACCTTGTTTGTAAAGGGGTTTTAGGGCAATCTGACAGGGACAGCCAAATAAATATTAAATAGTCACAATTACAAATATTGCGACTTTAAGTATTTTAAGTTTGCATTAAAAAACATAACCTACCTTACTTTCAGCTCCTGCAAACCTCTGGACACGGCCTTGAGCGGCCACTCTGCGTCAGTGCTGGACGGCCAGATCTTCATCTCAGGAGGCTTCAACTGCAACTATGAGTGTCAAGTGTCCATGTTCCTCTACCACCCAGAGAGAGGAACCACCTACCTGGCTGACATGATCCAACCCCGGGCCTTACACTGCATGGAGACCCTCAATGACCGCCTGTACGTAACAGGTGGCATCACCACTGAGGCCAAGAGGGGCTACTTTGACCAGCTGTCCTGTGAGGTGTACGACCCTGCGAGGGACTCCTGGAGCTCCATCTCCCCCCTGACCGTCCCTCACGTTGGCCCAGCCTCGGCAGTCCTGGAGGGGAAGCTGTACGTGCTGGGAGGGTACTGCCAGGAGGACTACAGGGAGTGCAAGCTGGTGCACCGCTATGATCCCAGCAGCCAGCGCTGGGAGAACATGGGCAGTATGCCTGGACCCAGCATCGCTTTACAAGCATGTGTGCTTCCCCTGCCGGCACATCTGAGACAATTACCAAAGTAAACCAGTGTAGTTCCACGCACCATTGGAATTAGAGGATTTTTTGGGCACTTTAGTTTAAAAGAAAAATGCTATTGATCATCAAATCTATGTCATCTCCAGTTAGCATGTTGCTTATGGAAAGTATTGGGGATGGGCTCAATGTATTCAAAGCTCGGCATTTACATGAGACAACATAGTTTGTAAGACTGATTTTGTTGTTTCGTTTTTTCAGGTATTCTACAAAGGGTGTTTTATAAATACTGTTGTTTGTCTTTAGTTTTTTAGTTTTTCAGCTACTAAAGTATATAATTGGCAGTGGCATTTATATAATTATAGATTATATATCTGCACTTGTTGAGATGTAACCACTTTAAACAAACAGCAAAGCCTACTTTAAATGTTGTGTTTATGCTAATTTTCAGTGAAATAAATACAATGATTGTACTTCATATTATTATTTTGTGCAGGTTTTTTGGGGGGGTTTGTTGAGAGAACTTCTATCTATACAGAAAAGATCTCTATATATGATTCTATTCTAGAATAGTATGACGTAGTACTTGACTGAATCTGAATCTTGTACTGAAAGTGCCAGACTGAATCTGAATCTTGTACCAGAAGTGCCAGACTGAATCTGAATCTTTTACCAGAAGTGCCATCTCTGCTGCCCCACAGTGGCCTGCACTGCAGACTCTGCAGCTCCACCAGCATCACACTCAGGTCCCTCAGCTCAGCATGGCAGCTGGATGAGCAGGTCATGATCCATCAAACTGTCTCACGATACACTGAGCCTCTGATGAACAGTTTTTTCCTTTTCTTCATTCTTTCTAGTAATTTGTTTGTTGGAAGGAGATGCTGGTGACAGTAGTCAGGGCTGCCAACTTTTCCAAAAACCTTGGAGTGAGATTTGGTATTTTGGGGGGCCAACCACAATTCCCCCAACCCCCCCAAATGCGTGTGTCTCACGACCAATGCGTGAGTTGCCAGCCCTGCAATAGTGTGTAAATGATTGCGGCTTACCACATGAAACTTTTACATATTAGTTTTTAATGTCAAATAGGTAAAGTAGAAGCCTGAAACAGAAGCTAGTAAAAAGGCCATGCAGTTGCCGCTTCAGTCGCTGCATGCAGTTTACTGTCATACAGGCCGGAGTTCTGACTGAAACAGAACCCCTGTGACCCAGCACCTAAGAATAGCTGCTTGTTGATGTCGATGTTTATATGAGATGCTGTGGGGCACTAAGACAGGCAGACAGGCAGACAGGCAGACACACAGACAGACTGACACACCTAGAGTAGAGGCATCAGAGACAGACATATAAGCCCTGGAGGATGAAATGTAAATAAGAGACCCTCTATGAGTGAAAGGGATTTTTGCCAGAGGGTTTAGTCAGGAAAATAGCTTGAATTGACGGAGCAGTAACCATGGAGATGACACGAGGACGCCTGCCCGAGGAATGGGAGGAACGCTGGAGGGGAGAGAAGGAGCAAAGAAGAAGAGCGATGAAGGAGAGAGGAGAGAAGGTAGCGGAGGACGACCCAGAGCTGCGGAGGATCGTTGCCTACAACGACACCAGGATGGGTTTGAGACGGAGGGACAGCGAGGAAGGAAGAAAGATGAAGAAGAAGAACAGCCGTGCGTCAAGACGGGAGGGAAAAGAGGAGGAGGAGGAGCGGTGGAATGAGAAGGAGGAAGGTTCAGAAGAGGAGGAAAACATCTCCACTTACAGCCAAGACACACATGCAAGAGAGCTGTTCCAGACCTTGGAGGAGTTCAGGGACTCCTCTCTACTCACTGACCTGACTCTGTGCACTGAGGATGGGCTGAGCTTCCAGGTTCACTCCCCTGTCCTGGCTGCTGTCAGCTCGCTGGTCCACCACAGTCTGCAGGACGGGGATGCAGAGTGGGAGAAGAGGGGAGGATCTGTTAACATGAACAGACAGAGACAGGTGTCGATGTTTCTGGGTCCTGGGGTGGACCATGTAGGGCTGGCAGGGGTGCTGGAGTTTGCCTACACTGGGGTCATAGCAGCTTTGAACACAGGCAATGTGGTCCAGATCCAGACTGCAGCTCAAGTACTGGGAGTTCCCAGAGTTCTGGAGCTCTGTAGAGAGGAAGAGGAGAAGATGAAGATAGGAGGACAGAAGAAGACAGAGGAGAGGAAGATCTCAGCTGCAGAACAGATGGAGATCAGTCTTCAGTCCATCAGACAGCTGTGGACACAGAGAGTAGGCTGTGATGTAGTTCTGGAAGTGGATGGGACTCCATTTTATGGTAGGTACAATTTCTATAGTTTCACTAAAGTGTACTGTGAAACAAGAAGTACTTATGGAGTCTTACCATGCAATGAAGATGAATCTAAAACAAATACAATTGTATTTCCTCCTGCTAGCTCACAGAGTTGTCCTGGCTGCCAGTAGTGACTACTTCAGAGCAATGTTCACCAGTGGGATGAAGGAATCCCAGCAGTACTGTGTGACTCTCCCCTTCCTGGTGGCAACCGAGCTGGAGATCCTGATTGGCCACTCCTACAGCGGGTCCCTCCCCCTTAGCTGGGGACATGTCTTTGAGATCAGCTGCACCGCCCTCCAGTTACAATTCCAGGCTGCCCTTTCGCTGTGTCTCAACTTCCTGCAACAGGAAATGGACGCCCGATCCTGCCTGGACGTGGCATCTTTCGCTGAGGCCTACGGGATGATGGAGCTCCTCGAGGTGGCTGATGACTTTGTCCTGAGGAACTTCCTGGACGTGGCGTCCACCGCCAAGTTCCTGGATCTACCTGCGGAGAAGCTCCTAGACTTCCTGCGTAGAGACGGACTCTGTGCTCCTTCGGAGCTGTGGGTCTTCCGGGCGGTGGTGTCGTGGGTGCAGGCCGATCAGGAGGCCAGGCTACCCCAGGCAAGGGAGCTTATGACCGGGGTGCGATTCCCCCTCATGACCTTCCGGGAGTTCAGGGAGGTGCGGGCAGTCAACCTGCGGATGGAGTGCAGCAGCGGAGGAGGTGAAGGAGGAGATGGGGAGGAAGAGGTGGAACTCTATGGGTCAGCCCTGAGGGAGTTCAGTATCAGTCTGCCTGGGAGTCAGAACCGGTACCGGGTCCGGAAGCCCAGAGATGTCCTGGTTCTGGTGGGTGGGGACCAGCTGGACCTGGACACAGGAAGACGTGTTCCCAGTAAAGAGCTGTGGTTCGCCAACTCACTACGCAGCGGCACAGGGCTGGTGAAGGAGGTGGAGTGGAGGATTCTGGGAGAGATGCCTGAGAAGGCGAGGTTAAGACACGGGGTGGCGGTGCTGGGGGGGCAGCTCTATGTGGTCGGGGGGGGTGAATTCTACGCTAAAGACGACACACTGAAGTCAGCTTACAGGTAAAGGGGGATCATCAAAATAAACTATTCTATACTGTACATTGTACAGTCAATGATGACATACGAAAGCAAAACGAAAAGGTCTTTTATTAAAACTAAACTAAAACTTTCTTTTATTGACCTTGTTCTTCATAAACACACTCATACAGGTATGACCCACAGCAGGGCAGTTGGCAGAGGCTTGCCGACATGCAGAATCATAGGAGTAACTTCTCATTGGTGGTTAGAGGAGAGAGACTCTATGCCATTGGAGGAGACAGAGACATCAGCGCCAACATGGACACGGTGGAAGTCTACAGCCCTGAGTCAGACGCCTGGAGGTTTGTGTGTGTGTGACTGTGTATGTGTCTGTGTGTGTGGTGTACGGTGTGTGTGTGTGTGTGTGTGGTGTACGGTGTGTGTGTGTGTGTGTGTGTGTGGTGTATGGTGTGTGTGTGTGGTGTACGGTGTGTGTGTGTGTGTGGTGTACGGTGTGTGTGGTGAGTGGAGGTGTGTGAGGTCGGAAGGTGTGGGGTGTGGTGAGCAGGTGTGTGGGGAGGTGTGTGGGGGGGAGATTTGGAGGAGAGGGTGTGAATAATAATCTGACATTTCCAAATGTTCTAGCTTCTGTGTTTTCCTGTATACAGTATAAAGTTGTAGTTTCCAGGGAATTATACAGATGGTACTTCAGTGACATCTAGAGGTATGTGTAGGTATACAATATTATCCCTCCTTGTTCCTTATCGTCTGTTATTAAATCCCATCTCTTCTCCACTAGCTCTTAACCTCCCTCTTCTCCAGCTTCTCCAGACATCTGCACCAGGCTCTGAGTGGATGCGCAGCCTCAGTGCTGGACGGTGAGATCTTCATCTCAGGAGGCTTCGACTGCCGCTACCAGTGTCTGGTGTCCATGTTCCTCTACCACCCAGAGAGAGGAACCACCTACCTGGCCGACATGAACCTGGACAGGGCCCTGCACTGCATGGAGGTTCTGGGTGGCCACCTCTACGTGGTCGGAGGGGTGTGTAATTCTCAGAAGTTCTACGCCAGCCAGCTGTCCTGTGAGGTGTACGACCCTGCGAGGGACTCCTGGAGCTCCATCTCCCCCCTGACCGTCCCTCACGTTGGCCCAGCCTCGGCAGTCCTGGAGGGGAAGCTGTACGTGCTGGGAGGGTACTGCCAGGAGGACTACAGGGAGTCCAAGCTGGTGCACCGCTACGATCCCAGCAGCCAGCGCTGGGAGAACATGGGCAGTATGCCGGGACCTAACACTGACATACGAGCCTGTGTTCTCCACCTGCCCCGACACCTAAGACTGTGACCGTGATCTTTCTGAAACATTATTATAAACTTCATCTATGAATTCAATTGATATCCTGAATTAACAGGATTTGCTTCACTAAAGCTGCAGTACTTTGGACAGAACAACAAATCTTGTCTATTTAATACTGATTAGCATCTACTGTATCATGTATAAATATGTCCACACATGAATAACAAAGAAATCTTATAGGTAAGACAGAGTAACAAACCTTATAAACAGGTAGTTTGTAGGCTACTTCGAACAGTTGATGCCTCAAGCCACAGAACTTGATGGAGAGTGATGCTTCGCTTAAATTATTTTAAATCATATATCATACGTTCATCAATTATCATAGTTTGGAAAAATGACCATATTTTATGACATATTTGTATTTTATTGATAAAGTATGAATACAAGACAATGAGGAAATGTTGATGGTAATCATCTCTTTAAAAGTAGTAAATACTGTTATGTGGTGGTTGGATTCTTAGCTCCTAGCGAGGGGTTCTCATTTTTACGCTTAGGTCACTTCCCGTCCTACTTCCTGTCTCCCAATGGGTACAGCAGAAATCCGCTGAAGGTAGTGTGTCCGTTGATGTTGTCGAACACTCTGGCGTTCTGCCACAGTTCCACTGAGACCTTCTCGTCGGCCTTCAGCTCGAGCACCACCGCGTTGCTTCCTCCGTCACTAGAGTCCGAAGACACGTGATCGTAGGTGGACACCACGCGAACCCCACCTTTCACCAAGACGGCGCCGACCAGGTGGGTGTTGTAGCCGAAGGTACTAAAGGTAAAGTAGTACAGGCCCTCTACTGGCGCTTTGAAGAAACCTGGCGAGTCAGGGAGAGGGAGTTCAAGTGAGAAACAAGCTATTGCTAGCTGACTATATGCAAAAACAAACTAATGCTAGCTACAAGCAAAACTTAGCTGATTACAAAACAGAAATAAGCTAATGCTAGCTACAAGCTAAAGTCATCTGATTACAAAACAGAAATAAGTTAATGCTAGCTGATTGAATACAGATAATGAGATGCATTCCCTCTTCATCTCTATTTCAGACACACCCACATAAACATGTTCTAATAATATGACCATACCTGTATGTTGGTCATAACCGTTGCCTATGTTTGAGAAAACTCTTTTGAAGATGAGGGTTGTGTCGCTGCACGGTCCTTTGTAGATCTCCCCGAAGTTGGACAAAGACGCAGAGAAGGCCACCTGTGGACCCTCTGAGAACACACAAGGAACACGGTTACACAATACTGAGGTTGGTATGCATTTTCAAGTCCGCTGCGTTTCAGTTGCAGGGATACCCAAACATACAGAGCGGAAGGCGACGCGAAGGCTCACTTTTAGTACCACTGTTTCTCAGCTTTTCAACTTCATCCTCTGTAGCGTTGAGTCGATGTGTGATTTCTGCAATTGTAAGGAAGAGAGAAAACGATGAACCCATGTCCATGCAGAAGGTCAAGTATATTATCCTGTAGACATAACATTTGGATTGTTTTTTTTTCTTTTAACGATGAAGGTCACCTGTTTCAATCAGTACTGAAAATAACATACCCTCGTTCTCTTTCTCCAGTCTGTCCACTTTGGCTTTCTGCCCCTCCAGTTCCTTCTCTGTGTGGTTCAGTCGAGCCTCCAAGTCTTTCAAACCTTGTAATTTAGCTCTGATGTCATCCAACTCTGTCCCGATGTCCAGATCACCCCTCTGGCCCTGCACAGTCCCCAGTGACAAGCAGCCCGACAAGGCCAACAGAACAACTATGCTACCCACCATTTCGTTTGACTATTGTCTGTCTGAGTCTATGTCCCTGGTGCCCTGGTTTGCTTGCAGTATGCGGCTGGTCAACCCGAACACAGTTTATATTCTGTTGTGTTTCAGGGGGAGGTGGAGGTGCAGGGGGAGGAGTGGGTTTGACTCAAGACTCAAGTCTGGACATGTTTGTTCTGGGAAAATCCTATGAATGTTAATTCCAGTAAAACATGTCGACTCAACACTGAATGACATGACATTAATTCTACATGCCAAGGGCGCTTATTATGTGAACAGAAACAGACATTTTTCAGAGAGTGAATGAATGAGTTAGGCTCAAATTCAACATTCAAGAAGATGTATTTTTATTGTACTATACGTTAACTCTACCTACGCTGTATGGATGCATTGACTGTTTTCAGTGGACCATACATTCACTTTGGTCTAAAAAAGGTTTAATTCCCATCCAGGTACTTAGTGAAGTGTAAAGACAGATTTGTCATGGTAACGCCTTCTGGGACATTCTATGTGTTGTCAGGCTGATCATCTCACATGCTTAAAGTAACGATGACACAGTATGAGCGTAATGGAACATTCAGACCAAATACATCTGTATTTGCTTACACTTTGTCTTGTACGTAATATATCATATAAAATACGTAAGCCTCATTTGAATTCCATTACGTCAGGGTCACAGTCTTAGGTGTTGGGGCAGGTGGAGAACACAGGCTTGTGTGTTGCGGTGCACCTTGTCATGACCTTGACCTCACGGTCCCTCTTCCCCCGGGCCCGCTCTCCTCTTCCTCATCTGCACTACTCGGTTCCTCCCACCCGTCACAAACACACAAGCTCTCTCTTCTCCTCCTCCACTTCCTCTCTCTTCTCCTCCTCCACTTCCTCTCTCTTCTCCTCCACTTCCTCTCCTTCTCCCTCCTCCACTTCCTCTCTCTTCTCCTCCACTTCCTCTCCTTCTCCACTTCCTCTCCTTCTCCTCCTCCACTTCCTCTCCTTCTCCTCCTCCACTTCCTCTCTCTTCTCCTCCACTTCCTCTACTTCTCCCTCCTCCACTTCCTCTCTCTTCCCCTCCTCCACTTCCTCTCCTTCTCCCTCCTCCACTTCCTCTCCTCCTCCACTTCCTCTCCCTCTCCTTCTCCTCCTCCACTTCCTCTCCTTCTCCTCCTCCACTTCCTCTCTCTTCTCCTCCTCCACTTCCTCTCCTTCTCCCTCCTCCACTTCCTCTCTCTTCCCCTCCTCCACTTCCTCTCCTTCTCCCTCCTCCATGGTTCTAAAGCTGTCTGTAGACACGGCTCAGCTACAGCCATGACGACTCTTAACAACAACAACAAGAATGAGAACAAGCTAAAACATCAACACAACAGCTTTAATCTCCTCTTCTGCCACTCTACATTTAAACTGCCATGCGCATGAAAAGACTTAAGCCACTTAATTCTAACTGAATGTAAAGAGATTCAATGGACATATACATTGTTTGATGAAGTGGGCATCTCTAGAGGTGTCCCCTTGCCATCCTATGGAGTGTGATGTTATTTTACATGGGGTTGGCCAAAAACGTTTAATTGTTTCATTATGGTTAAAATGAAAATAAAAATAAAGACACCTATATGATAAAGACACTTTCAATTTCAAGGACCCCTCACCCTGTCTTCACTGCAGAGTAGACAGCATCCAGGGAGGACCCCTCACCCTGTCCTCACTG
Source organism: Osmerus mordax (assembly GCF_038355195.1). NCBI lineage: Eukaryota > Metazoa > Chordata > Actinopteri > Osmeriformes > Osmeridae > Osmerus > Osmerus mordax. The sequence continues at coordinate 2,351,802 of NC_090072.1, read as the reverse complement.
CAGAGTAGACAGCATCCAGGGAGGACCCCTCACCCTGTCCTCACTGCAGAGTAGACAGCATCCAGGGAGGACCCCTCACCCTGTCCTCACTGCAGAGTAGACAGCATCCAGGGAGGACCCCTCACCCTGTCCTCACTGCAGAGTAGACAGCATCCAGGGAGGACCCCTCACCCTGTCCTCACTGCAGAGTAGACAGCATCCGGCTCCCTGGTGGTCAACATGTCTGCAGGACAGAGAGCTGATTAACAAGAATATATTTGTTACATTTAGTCATTTATTTAGCAGACGCTCTTATCCAGAGCGACTTACAGTAAGTACAGGGACATTCCCCCGAGGCAAGTAGGGTGAAGTGCCTTGCCCAAGGACACAACGTCATTTGGTTGACATAGCCGGGAATCGAACTAGAAACCTTCTGATTACTAGCCCGATTCCCTCACCGCTCAGCCACCTGACACCTGACTTGTTATAGATAAAATAATGTGATAGTAGTAGTCTTTTTTTTCTTCACAGTATATGAATCTTCTCCGTTACCTCCCTAAGTTGTGTTAGCGTAGGTGTCTATCTCTCTCATCATCTCTCTCTCATTCATTCACTCACTTTATTCACCCATTCACAACTGTCACTGTCAGGGATGAGAGGGTTGTAAAGGAGAGAACTGAGGGGTAATCACCTGATTTCTTGGCTTTCTTGCCCTTTAAGTCAACCTGGGCATAAGTCACGTCATCTGCTCCAGTGCCACCTACAGACCATCACAGGAAACAAAACACTCACTCTCAGCCATGGGCCACGATATGATTGGCTAAAAGACTGGTTGCGGGGCTCTGATTGGCTGCCTGCTTCCAAACTGAGCCCCGATTGGTGCTCTGGAGCTGGGACAACTACTCTAGACTGGTCTTTGATATGTGCTTGATAAAGTGGTGTTTGCATTATATTTCTACACTTTGCTTGTCTATTGTGTATCACGTCTCCACAGTGATATAATTATCCAATTCTCTATCTCTCTCCCTCCAACTCCTTCTACCTCCCCTCCCCTTGTAACTTTCCGGCGCAACCTCCGCTCCCTATCCCCCTCCCATTTCTCCTCTATTGTAACATCCTCCCTCCCCCCCATTGACGAGTTCTCGTCCCACCCCACTAACACTGCCACCGACACCTTGTTAACCACTTTAACTGCATCACTTGACTCTCTCTGTCCCCTGTCAACCAGGCCTGCACGATCTTCTCCCTCCTGCCCGTGGCTTACGGATGTTATTCGTGAAGAACGGTCCACCCTTCGGGCAGCCGAGAGGAGATGGCGCAAGTCCAAAGGCGGTCTGGACCTTGATAAGTATCACTCCCTCCTCAAATCCTTCTCTTCTCACATAACTGGTGCTAAAACCCTCTACTTTCTGAACAAAATTAACTCTGCTTCAAACCCCCACAAACTTTTCTCTACCTTCTCCACCCTTCTTAACCCACCTCCCCCACCCCCTCCCTCCACCCTGACAGCAGACGACTTCTCCTCCTTCTTTGAGAAAAAAGTCGCCGACATTAGCAGTCGGTTCCCTAAACCCACCTTTCCTACCCTCTCACCCTCCATGACTGACCCAACTAAATGTCTAAACTCTTTTTCTACCCTGTCTGAGGCAGAGATCTCTGACCTCATTCTCTCTCATCGCCCCACCTCCTGTCCCCTTGATCCTATACCCTCCCCTCTCTTTCAAACCATCTCCCCCTCCATCATAACTTTTCTTCTCCATGTCCTAAACTCCTCTCTCACCTCTGGCACCTTCCCCTCTGCCTTCAAACAGGCTAGAGTTACCCCTCTACTCAAAAAACCCTCCCTTAACCCTGCCGTTCTCCAGAACTACAGACCGGTATCACTGTTACCCTTCCTTTCAAAAACAATTGAACGTGCTGTATCTAACCAACTGTCTAACTTTCTCTCTCAGAACAACCTGCTTGACCCCAACCAATCGGGCTTCAAGACTGGCCACTCCACAGAGACTGCCCTCCTTTCAGTCACCACTGCCCTCCAGTCTGCCAGAGCGGCTTCCAGGTCATCCGTTATCATTCTGCTGGACCTTTCTGCAGCGTTTGATACGGTTAACCACCAGATCCTGCTCGCCAGACTTTCTGAGATGGGCATCACTGGCACTGCACTCCAGTGGATCTCATCCTACCTGTCGGGAAGATCCTACCAGGTTTCCTGGGGAGGCAAACTGTCGGGCCCTCGCCAGCTCTCCACTGGTGTCCCACAGGGCTCCGTCCTTGGACCCCTCCTCTTCTCTCTGTACACCACCTCACTTGGACCAATCATCACCTCCCATGGCTTCTCCTACCACTGCTACGCTGACGACACGCAGCTGTACCTGTCGTTCCCCCCGACCGATCCGGGGATCTCAGCTAGGATTGAGGCCTGCCTCACAGACATCTCCGCCTGGATGACCGAGCACCACCTCCAGCTGAACCTCGCCAAAACAGAACTTCTCATCATCCCGGCTAAACCCTCCATCTCCCACGATCTCTCAATCACCCTGGGATCTGCGACGGTGACCCCTTCATCCTCTGCCAGGAACCTTGGGGTTACCATGGACGACGAGCTCTCCCTCACGGCCCACATTGCTGCGGTCTCCCGGTCGTGTAGATTCACCCTCTACAACATCCGGAAGATCAGGAGATACCTGTCTGAGCACTCCACCCAGCTGCTAGTCCAAGCACTCGTCCTCTCCAAGTTGGACTATTGCAACTCTCTGCTCGCTGGTCTCCCAGCATGTGCAACCCGCCCTCTTCAGAGGATTCAGAACGCGGCGGCCCGCCTGGTCTACAATCTACCCAGACGCTCCCATGTTACCCCGCTCCTCATCTCTCTCCACTGGCTACCTATCATGGCCCGTATCAGATTCAAGACCCTGGTATTGACCTTCCGAGCAGTGAACGGGACTGCACCCGTCTACATCAAGTCTCTCCTGCAGCCTTACACCCCCACCCGCCACCTACGGTCTTCTTCAGACAACCGCCTGGTGGTCCCACCGCTCAAGACCGCCCGGTCCCAACACAAGCTCTTCTCCTGTCTGGCCCCCCAGTGGTGGAATCAACTCCCCACCTCCATCAGAGACACTGACTGTCTCTCCACCTTCAAGAAAAGGCTCAAGACGCACTTGTTCCGGGAGTACAACGGTACTTAGGAACGGTTCGCTTGACCCGATGTTAGTTTCCTCAAGGATCACAATGACTCTTGCTTAGAGACTTGTTGCTCTTGTGGTTAGTGGTAACTGATTAAAACATTTTTGGTTCTCGCTGTGATATATTGTTTTATTACTGTTGCTTGCTTTTTCCCACAGGTACACTTGCACTTATAGCTGTTCATGTTGTTTGGTTGTGACTTGTTTAACTACATGCTCTTATGGTTCTTCCCTTTGGCACTTACTTTGGTTGTTCACAATGTGTGCTTCATGTTTTGGCTACTCGCGATGTTTTTTGGCTATCTTGTTGTTATGATCAGTGACCTATGCACTTTGTAAAGCTCTCTCTTGGAAGTCGCTTTGGATAAAAGCGTCTGCTAAATGAATAAATGTAAATGTAAATGTAAATGTCTGACAAACGGCAGCATAACGAGACACTTGCATCTAACTCCACTACTCAGAAAAACCACTGTGGTGACCGGAGGATATGACATCACTATTTCCACGTTCTGTGTATGGCAGTGAAAATGACATTGCGTAAACGCACAGGATTTCTTCATGTCCTTCCGTTTCTGCCAGCCTTACCAGAGGGAGGTCCTGTGGCCACCTTGGAATAAATGGTGTCTTCCTCTGATTCTGCTGGCTTTCCTAAAGAGCAACATAAACATGTAAAAACAAACTGTCATTTTAAACAAGAAGCTATGTGTTATACATACACTATAGACCATCAGGTGTATGTGATGCTAAAAGGTAGATCATTGGCACCTGTATGAAACAGCTGATTACAATCACCTGTCTTTCTCTTGGGTTTTTTCATCTTTTTGAGCTCAATCTGGGCGTAGGTCAGGTCACTTGGTCCAGCCTCCACACCTTGAGCATGAACAGCACACACAGACCACAGTGACTCTGCAGTGAAACTCTGACAGGATTCGTACATGATACTCATGACAACTAACTCATAGATGACGCTTTGTGACAGGATCGTTACTGGAGGAGTCCACTCCTCCCAGTGAGACGCCTCTCATCTTCATGTCAAATGTTCCACACAGGCTTCTGTAGCGTTTCTGATGTTCAAAATGATTGATAATGTTGAGCCTCGTCCTCCTGGAGGATGCCTGGCCTGACTAGACCATCTACTAGGTATCACATCATCATACTGTCCTGGTAGTGTGGTACCAGTAGGACTAGACCATCTACTAGGTATCACATCATCATACTGTCCTGGTAGTGAGGGACCAGTAGGACTAGACCATCTACTAGGTATCACATCATCATACTGTCCTGGCAGTGAGGTACCAGTAGGACTAGACCATCTACTAGGTATCACATCATTATACTGTCCGGGCAGTGAGGTACCAGTAGGACTAGACCATCTACTAGGTATCACATCATCATACTGTCCTGGCAGTGAGGTACCAGTAGGACTAGACCATCTACTAGGTATCACATCATCATACTGTCCTGGCAGTGAGGTACCAGTAGGACTAGACCATCTACTAGGTATCACATCATCATACTGTCCTGGCAGTGAGGTACCAGTAGGACTAGACCATCTACTAGGTATCACATCTTCATACTGATACTATCTCACATTGATTGACTTGTGTGTGTTGTGTTTATGTTGTGTGTTTATGTTGTTGTGATTGGCTAAGACTGACCTTGCCCATGCTGCAGAGGGGCGTTTCCACCAGGAGCTTGGTTCTGATTGGCTATCTGGACCCCATCTAAGACATGATTGGTGCTCTGTGACTGGGAGGATCTATAAACAAAATGATTAGAATAAGAGGTTAGGATTACCACCAACATCACATTATACTGCAGACTATAAAAAACATCCCTATAGATATTGTGCTGCCCTGTTTTCTTTTCTTTTGAGTCTTAATGTCTACCTTGATAACCCAACTATGTCGGGTACAAAGTTTAGTCTACAAATGTAATCTCTCTCAGCTGTGATGGTTGAGAGAGATGGGTGGTTAACTCACATAGATGCCCCACTAGACTGAGCACCTGCAACACAAAACATATACAACGCTTCAATTACAGTCTTTCTAAATGATATTCATGGGGTTGAAATGATTTTGTGTATTTCATCACTGGACCAGGCAGAGGAGGAAAACGTTTTATCAACCTTCTCACCTTTGAACTTTCGCCAGCCTAGTAACAGCAGTATGAGGAGAAACAGTAAAACACCAGTCACAACCAGTCCCACCACCAATCCTACAGAGAGAACAGCACCTGGAGAGACATACACAAAACCTCACTAATGCTGGAGAGACGTACAGAAACATTATACTTGAATGTGTTTGCTGTTGGAACTACATTACTTTAAAATAACAGACTTTTAAACAGACTCCCTCATAAACATCTGACTAAAACATTACGGTATTTCTTAAATGAAGCTGTGGTTTTCTTTCATTTTGTCTTTTTTTTGTCTCATAACCAGTACAACTTTGATGAAAAAAACAAGGACATACCTTTCCCCACCATCTACACTAAGACAATCTGGATTTCTCATGACAAAATACGCAAAATTCACAAGAACATTACACACATACATTCACACACACACACGCACCATCACCAAAAATTACCTTCCACTGTGATACTGATGGAACCACTCTGTACTGTGGATATGGATCTGGACTGTATCTCTCCTGTACACCAGTAGTGACCCTGATCAGATGATTCTACTTTACTGATGGTGAGGGAGTCTCCAGATATCCTGTGTCTACCAGACTGCTCCACTGTTATCTCTGGTCTGTCTTTGTACCACCTGTAGCTCCAGGCAGGACCAGACTTCACTGAACACTTCAGAGAGACTGTCTCTCCGTGGTAGACAGGGTTTGGAGTCACAGTCAGAGTAGCTTTAGGGAGGGCTGAGGACAACAGAGATGAATTAAAGAAAAATGATGCATACCATATAAAGTAATACAGTTCCATGATCTCCAGATATTGACAATGTGAATGTGTCTGACAGGGAGATCAAAGATCTAGTAGCTGATTTGTTCTGCTGTCAGTAGTCTAGTTAACCCACCTGTAACAGTTATAGATGAGGGAGCACTACGCTGTGAATCCTGGAGTTGACCACTCCTCGTCCTCCTCCCCAAACAGCTGTACTGAACATTGTTGTGATCCAGTTTGAAAGAGCAGGTTTTATTGTTACAATTTCTATACTCCTGGTCATTTATGAACCAGTAGTAGTAGTTCCAGTCTTCATGCTGTGATATGTCACACTGCAGAGTGACTGTGTCTCCAGGATAGTGAGGAGCAGGAGGAGGAGAGAGGATGTTCACTGTTGCTGTGGGCAGAGCTGTGGACACAAAAGACACATGACAGTAACAGTAGGATTATCTGTTAGTTACTGGTTCTGTTACAAACACTTCTCAGATAGACTGTTTCTACCAGACTGGAGCACTTCTTCCTCCTGCTAGCTTGGTACCCCTGTAGCTCCAGACCTGGTCACACTCTACTGAACACCTTGGGGACTGTGTTAAGCCCTGGAAAAGAGATTGCCCTGTATAGCTCAGGTACTGAGCTACAGAATAATCTATGTAATATTAATGAAGGTTTCTCTCAAAAACCTTTTTTAAATTTGTTTAAATGTTAGCTCCCTTTAAGGTAGCTTGTATGAAGTGATATAAAACCTCAATTAATTGATCTGAGGAAGGTGAGCTGACATACCTGTTACAGTCAGCATCACTTCATCACTCCAGTCAGAATACTTCTCATTACTTGTGTCTTTACCAACACAGGTGTATGCACCTCTGTGGGACTCCTCAACAGATTCTATCTTGAGTTCAGACTCTGAACTGCCGATGTCTACATCATCCCTCTTAAAAAAGTACCGCCATTCAATGTTGTTCTCTCCTCCCTGTATCTGACATCTGAGAGTGAGTCTCTCTCCTGTAAATATCTGCTGCAGGTCAGGATGCAGGGTCACCTCAGCCTTCGGACTTTCTACAGAAACACACACAACACTGCTCTGTCACCCTATCACTTCATCAAGACTTGTCAGACGGTGTACAGATGATCTCCACCAATGTCCTGTACAGAGCTGAGTGTATGAACTCACCAGGTACAGACATTAACAGTTTCATTTGATTTGACAAGGAAGAGAAGTTTCAGTAGCCAAGGAAGAAAGGAAAGTTTGAGAGGCAGTCAGATATAGAAGTTCATTATTGGTGTGATCCAGTATCGTACTGTACGGCACTTTACTGTGTTTCAACCAACCTTGAGTGTTTCCAGAGATGAGGAGAGCACTCAGCACTACAACCAAGTCAGAGAGAAGCATCTCATTAGGTCAAATATATGTTTTTAAATCAACGTAATAATGTTAATTAACCCCTTCCACACACACATAAATCTCACACACGTACATACAGACATGCATACAAACATAGATACACACACAGACATGCCCCGTGTGTCTACACACACATGTTGAGTACATAATAACAGAGTAGAATGTGGGTATTCACAGAGCAGCACACAAGGTGAGGTGAGCCCCATCCTCTCCTGCTATCCAGTGTGAGAGTCTCTGAAGCACAAAGTTGATTCTGATTACAACACTTCCTACAAACTGAGGCAACACACTTCTCTGCTACTAGAAATACAGAAAGAGAGAACGGGGAGGGGAGGGTAAAAGAGAGAGAGAGAGAAAGAGAGAGAGGGATATGAACAGAGAATGGAGAGATAAAGATAGAAAAGGAGTTACAATATGAGAAAATAAGAGAGAAACTACAGGGATTGTGCCATAAACCTTCGAGGCTAGAGTATGACATCATAAACATTTATAAAATAATACATTTCAAGTTGTTATTCACTGTTGGCCAACTCTGTAGTTCCTTCCTCTTTACAGTAAAACTGGACGGAGAGAGAACTCAGAAGTGTGAGAACACAGACATGGGATGAATGTTGTTGCCTGCAGTAGGGATGGAGATGGAAAGATACATTTCAGAGTTAACAGTTGAGCATGACTGCCCCTGTATGTAGAGGTGACAGATCCAACTGGAGGCCTGCACAGTGTCCTTACCAGCAAACGCTGCCTTGAGAGGCGGGGGAAGATTTCACACAGGAAATGTTGAGACACAACCAGCTCTGAGATGCTGTTAAAAATACAACACATTATTTTCTGTTTCATGTTTCACACACACGTGGGAGTCAGATGGCTGAGAGGTTAGGGAAGCGGGCAAGTAATCTGAAGGTTGCCAGTTTGATTCCCAGTCGTGCCAAATGACGTTGTGTCCTTGGGCAAGGCACTTCACCCTACTTGCCTCGGGGGGTATGTCCCTGTACTTACTGTAAGTCGCTCTGGATAAGAGCGTCTGCTAAATGACTTAAATGTAAATGTTTCAACTTTTTAATAGTTCTCAATCAACTTAAACGTTGTGTCAGGATGTGATTCTATCTGCAGCTAGAAGAGAATGAGAATTCATGAATAATTTGATGTACGTTGAATCATTATAAGTAAATAATAGTGCTGCTTTCCACGGACCACAAAGGAAGCAGTACCCTCTCTTTCTCTGTCTTAAGAACCATTTCAAACCACAACCACTGACCAGGCTGTTTTTAGGGACGTGCTGGTTACACGTGTGATCCTCTTAATTTGTGTTAGTAGGTTTGTCTCTGTAACAGTCCTCTTTAAGATTTCAGACCCTTTTATCTTTAGTAAATGTACGTTTTAAATGTCTATTGCGTATTGGGTAGTTCATCTGAAATCATTCAATGGATCTAAATAAATGAAAGACCAGTTTTGAAACGTTAGTTAACAAAGTCTGTTCATCTGTGCAGTAGTAGATGGGAGTCAGGTGGCTGAGCGGTGAGGGAATCGGGCTAGTAATCCAAAGGTTGCCAGTTCGATTCCCGGTCATGCCAACTGAAGTTGTGTCCTTGGGCAAGACACTTCACCCTACTTGCCTCGGGGGAATGTCCCTGTACTTACTGTAAGTCGCTCTGGATAAGAGCGTCTGCTAAATGACTAAATGTAAATGTAAATGTAACTACTGGTTGTTATTAGAAAATAGCTTCATACAAAGTTGTGAAAACAGTTTTTTATTTAAAAGTAAACAAGCCAAAATTATAAATGACAAATGTTTGCTTTTCAAAAAAATGTATGTGGAGGAAAACTATATACACACACTTAGGGTGTGTCTTAATCTTGTCAGGTTTTACACCAGTACAGGCACTGAACCTTTGAAAGAATTAATGTAAGTCAAAGCTATAGTTTTCAATGAAAGAAAATACAGTAAAACTTGAATAATAGCAACATTGAAACATACAATATTAATACAATTATGATTTACTTGATGTAGACCATATAACTATGGCATCATTGATGTAGACTATATCAGCATAGCTATGGGATAAATGATAAAATTCTATATTACATGTAGTTTAAATAACATGAAGATGGCAGACAGACTGAACATCACATCCTGTCTATCTGGGGCATCACTGGACTTCACAAACAGGATGACAACAACACACACACACACACACACACACACACAGTACAACACACTTCAGTATCTTAACATGAAACTGTGGTGTCTAAAAATGAACAGTGACAGAGTTGCGTATCATTGGTTAAGCTTCAGAACAAGAATCAAACGTATCAGAGTGGAGCTCACGGTCCAGTGTCGTCATGGCTACGACCTCTTGGTTTTCGCACGGTGAGTTCGACTCCTTCATCCTCCTCGGCAGTTTTGACTGTGAAAAACAGACACAAACACAATCAGTTCTGTTCATATTGGACGACAGCAGTCGTGGAAAGCAGAGGAATTAGAAACAGCCTCAGTTAGTTTCAATATCAAAATAGCCAAAAAATTGTTGCTCAGCCTGCCCTTAAATGCTCATTTATCAACTTTAACAACAACCAGTCATGGTGTT